>NC_081405.1:433621197-433766197 GCF_030272615.1 Cryptomeria japonica
TAGTGCAATGTCCTAGATATCGGGAGCTTGATTTAACACATATCCCTTCATGTGAGTGAATTATACATCCTGCCCCTGCCTCCCCTGGATTGCCTTTGGATGCTCCATCAAAATTGAGTTTGCACCATCCAATCTCCGGGGGCACCCATTTGCATGCTTTTCTATCCTCGGTCTTATCTATGTTCCCTTTCCCAAAGAAAGGGGGGATTTTGTTCCCCTTCCACTGCTTTCTGATATAGTTATCCCACTTTGTAAATGTCTTATCATGTTGTGGAATGGTCGTATTCCTATTATTGGAGGTTTCTATGATGGAGGCTTCTATTTTTGCTATCAAGTTTTCTACTTTCATTTTTGTTTCCTGAAAGATTCTCATGTTCCTTTCCTTCCAAACCTCACGTATTACTTGTGTGCGGGAAAAGCAGGTCGATAGAACTCAATATGTGAAAAATGGAGCTCTATGGAGCCTTGCTCACACACCCACAAGACTTCTTGGTGCAAGCTATGGAGTCATGAAGTATAACTCAGCTTCCCAAGGTGGGTCCCATGGTTCTCTATCCTACAATGTCCCTCAAACCAATATTTTGCTCTCAGATCACTGAGCAAAATGGTTTAGGGATAGAAAATGCAAGAATGAGGGATGCTTTTGTTGGTTTTAATATGAGATTCATCCTAAACTATGCATGCTTTTGTTGGTTGGATGAAGGTTAAGTTAGGCAAAAAGTCTCTAACCATGTAAGAGGGTTGAATTAACCGTTAATGGTTTGGGAGACTTTGGAAAATTAAGTGGTTGAAGACTTGAAGCCTTTAATGGTTATCAAAGACTTTAAGGGTTTGAGAAGTGACTTCCCTTTGCTTAGGGATGTGACAAAGTTTAGAAGATGGGTTAGGCTAATTAGAAGTGATTAGAAGAGTCTAGAAGGGATTAGAAATAGGTTTTAGAATGCAAGTGGGAGATATAGGAAAATGCAAGTGGATGGAGGGATAATAGGATTTAATTGAAATAAAGTTAATTTAATTCAATTTGGTTGTAATTTGGGGAAATTAAATAAATTAGATTTATTCAATTTAGGATCACTATTTAATTAAATTTGAATTTAATTAAAAGTGGATAGCGGGGGTTTAATTGAATAAAATGATTTATTCATTAAATGGGTATAGTGAATTTAATTTAAATAAATTGAGTAATTTACTTAATTAAGTAGAGGAATGCGGGTAATTTAATTAAATTGGATTTAATTAAATAGAGAAATGAACATAAAATATTCATTTAGGAATATGGTCATTTTTATATGTCTACATTTTGCCCCTCTTTGAAGTGATGTGTGTGCACATGTTATTTCAAAGAAAATGATGTTTTATCGTGATTTATGATCAAATGCAATTTTTATGTCGCTCTTATGATCTGCAAGTCGTGCCCCAGATTTGATTTGATGCGTGATGCCCCCTCGGGAGATGAATCAATATGTGGAAAATTTTGATTTGATTTGGCAATTTGTGTTTGGTGTGTATGATTTTGTCTATGTTAAATGTTGAAATTGATTCATCTCCTGATAATTTACAGAGTTTATGGTATAAGGGAGACAACGACCATATTACATGCCTGGTTTGCTAACCCTAATTTCATTTTCCTCCTATAAAAGGGGAAAAGAGCTTTGATTTGATTCATTTGTGTCTTGTTGACTTTGGAGAAAGAGAATTTGGTCTGAAGTCAAAATGCCTATTTCGTATTCTAGACATCATTTTGAGCGCGTTCGGAGGTACTGGAGACCTGCAGCGTATGGACCACCAGTAAGTCAACACTTTTGACCCTCTTTTGATTTTTGATTTGGCCGTTTTTGGTCATTTTTTGATTTTTGAAATTCAATTTTAGCGTTTTAGTGCGTCAAAGTCATAGATTAGCGCATACGAAAATTTAGGTAGCGCATCAAGCTGATTTTTAGGTCTGCATCCGAAACAAAATAGGGTAGTGCATAGGAAATCTAGGTTAGCGCAGGGAGTGAAGATAGCGCATGCCACACGTAGGGTAGCGCGTCAGGTCAACAGGGTAGCGCGTAGGGTAGACCTAGCGCATAGGGGCTGCAGGGGTTCGCATGGGTAAGGGGTTTTAGCGCGTAGGGTAGACCTAGCGCATAGGGTCAAATAGGTAGCACTAGCGAGGTATAGATTAGCGCGTCGATACATTTTAGCACATAGGGTAGGTTAGGTGGCGCATGGGGGGAAAAGATTAGCGCGTAGAGTCAGTCTAGCGCATAGGGTGAATAGATTAGCACGTAGGAAAAACAACTTAGCGCGTGGGTGGATTTTAGTGCAGCGAGAATCTGTTTTAGCGCCTCTGGAAAAATTTTGCAAGATGAGGTGATTTGTGAATTTGTTGTGTCGTGTTGTCATGATTTTTATGGATTTGTCCAATATGAGTGTCGATATAACTTGTTTTGATTTGCGATATTTCAAGTTATGTATAGATATCAATGTGTTGTGTTGATCAAAATATGATTAGTTTTTGCACTCTATTTCAAGTTCAATGTGTGAAGCCTGATTTGTGTTACAAGCTGATATGGGTTGGAAACTTGAGTTGTTTTACAAGCTGATATGGGTGGGAAACTTGAGTTGTGTTACAAGTTGATGTGATTTTGGAGACTTGAGTTGTGTTACAAGTTTTGATATGGTTTTTGATAACTTGAGTTGTGTTACAAGTTGATATGAAATGATAGGATTTTGAACTTGATGTAGATGAGAAAATTGTTTCATGTTGTTGATGTGAGTTTGATTTTGATATCTTTGTTTTGATATGGAAAACTGATATTGGATTTGTTTTGCTTGTTGACAGGAGCGATTGGGTGTGGTTCAGTCGTGGGAGCAATTTCCAAGGCTGTGGACATTGATACTGTGGTTGACCCAGGCCGACCTTGATATCATTGAGAGATGTGGGTTGACATCCCTATTGGATATGCCTCAGTTCACTATGAACCGGGGGCTACTTACAGCACTTGTAGAGAGGTGGCACAGCGACACGAACACCTTTCATTTTGCTACTGGAGAGATGATAGTCACACCAGAGGACTGTTATAGGATCCTGTGCATTCCCGTAGTAGGTGCACTACTACCATTTGAGCAGTCAGAGGAGGGTGGTACAGAGGCACTTCGCCACATTTTTCATGATGAGACAATCTGCGGATATGAGATCCCATGGCAGGATTTCTTAGATCTAGATTATGCACCCCTTCCATCAGTACTGGCAGGGTTTATTGGTGGATTCCTTTGTCCTGATCGCAGGTCAAAGGGATTCTTTGTGGGATGGGGGCTGGTATTAGAGGAGATGGTTACATAGGGCCAGAGGTTTTCATGGAGATCAGCTATGCTAGCCCATCTGTACAAGGGCCTTCATGAGGTGGTGTACCTCAGTTACAACAGTTTGTCAGCTGGTGTGACACTTTTATAGGTATGGTGCTGGGAGCACATTCCAGCGGCGAGGCCATTAGCAGACAGAGATAGGCCTGTGGGATGCACATATCCTTACGGATACAGGGGTCTAGTTGTCCAGCGGAAGCTAGGCAAACTAGAGCATTGGAGGAGAGTATTGGATGATATCGATAAAGTCACATGGCGACCATATAAAGGTTGTGAGGTGTGGGCGGAGGATGGGCTGGAGATGCCCTTTGTGTTCATGACGAGATATCTGATCAGGAGGACCCCATTTGTTATAGAGAGGTTTGTGGTGACTAGAGTTTTGAGACAGTTTGGTCGACAGCAGGGTATACCTCAGGGAGCTTGCCTATATGCACGACGGAGGCAGGATGTAGCCGATTAGGGCCTGACCATTGATAGCGCAGTGGCGATGGAGGAGTTTGGCGGGTTGGCGGGCCAGATATGGGATTATGCCTTGGAGATTTTGGATGCAGGCATGACCGATGAGTTCGCGAGATTGTTTGCTGCGTGGGCGGTGGCCAGGATATCTGATCCCGAGGAGATGCGACCAGCATTCGATGATGATGATGAGGAGGAGGAGGGAGAGGGAGATGATGAGGATGATGGAGATGATGGAGGAGGAGGATGAGGGAGAGGAGTTAGAGGGAGGCGGGGAGATAGAGGGAGGAGAGGAGATAGAGGTGTGGAGAGAGCGGTTAGACAGGCAGCGATAGACAGGGGGAGAGGTGGATTAGCTATTGGAGCCGGTGGAGAGGGGAGGGTGGGGGAGGAGCTAGCTACAGTGGGGGGTACTGATGAGGCGAGGCAACCAGTACAGAGGAGGAGGATGGATGTGCTCCCACCTCCAGCACCGAGGACAGGCAGAGTGGGAGGGGTTGCCCCTGCACAGGTACTGCTATAGGTTTGGGTCCCTACACATGTTGAGGATGCTCAGATTCGGACCCTACAGGTGACTGTACAGCAGCTGCAGGCACAGGTTTTGACATATCAGCGGTAGATTGTGCAGTTGACCACTAAGCGGGATATAGAGATAGAGCGGAGGGGGCGAGTGGAGGAGCTTGCAGCCAGTATACAGAGAGCAGCGGTGGGTGGTCCGATGAGAGACACCCTGAGAGAGCTAGCATTGAGAGCTCAGGAGGCGGAGTACTATCGGCGGCATTATGAGGCTGTGGTACCTAGGGATCGTCGAGTACAAAGCTTTACACAGTCGAGATCTAGTCAATCTAGAGATACTGGGTCGCGGTCTGAGAGCCGAGGTGTGACAAGGCCACCGAGACAAGACCCTCCTGGAGATCCAGGGGTGGGGACATCTGGAGCAAGACCATCTCCGTCAGGGGATAGCCATGAGAGACGTGGTCTCTGTTGTATTTTTTATCATTGTATTCTTTGGACTAGACACAGTGATGATATTTTTTGTACATTTTGACCATTTTTGAGATATATATATACGACACCATTTTCTTTGATCATGTGGTGTGTTTATATGGATGCATGTTATGTGGGTTATTTCTTTACTTTATGACGATGCAATGCTTAAATATATGATATAATGTATGATGCAGGATGTATGCTTATTAATATGTGTGTGAGATGTATCTTGAAAATGAGATGTATGATATGATATGTAACTAAATGTAAAAATGATATGCAACTATGTTTAAAATGAGATGCAATTAATTTGTAAAATGATATACAACTAATTGGAAAATGATATGCAATGAATTGTTTTTTTGGTAGCATCCTCATTCTATTTTTGCCATCCGATATAGCCATATGGTGTTTGCTTTCTTTGTAGATATCATCATTGAGCATTGATTTGATTTTGGGATATGTTGAAAATTTATACAAGCATAATGGTATATTTGAACCATGATGACCTGAGAAAAATTTACATGATTTTTGATTTTGCAAGATAGCACAAGCGTCAAGGTATAATTGAACCAGGACGACCTGAGTGCGTACTGCGTAAACAAACAAGATTAAATCATTTGTATGCGTGAAGTGGAATCAAGCCTTTAGTGATATTCGATGTATCACGTCTCGAGGCAAGTATTCACACAGTACAAATGATTGCCTCCTAGACAGAAGACTAAGAAAAATATTAGAAGTTCCTCATGATCTCTAGCTTTGAAGCATTTAGTGAGAAAAGGAAGAGAATCCAATAATTTGAAAAAGTTCAAAAAATGCAAAAATAGTCAAGATTTTTATGCGATAATGCAACATTTAGTACTTCAGAAAATCATCCATCCTTGGTATTTCTATGAATTGTTTTGTTTTGTTTTGCGATGAAGTGTAGTTTTGGTTGTTGGATGTACTGCTTCTGAGTTTTGCAAATAGTTTTGATGTCTTGAATGTTTGCAAGTTTTGGGTGATTTTAATGCCCCTAGTTGAGTGTGCCTCTTGATATGAATATGTATAGTGATTTCTCAGCCATGGTGGAATGTGTTAAGAGGATATATATGGATAAACCAGGATAGTGACTGCATTAAGTATGTCCTGAATGGATATGTACTAAGTGTCGGGCGATGGCCGATAGTGTTTGTACAGATAAAATGGTATGGAGATAGATAGAGGAGCCGTTCTTTCACAAGAGCACCTGTTTACTAGGTTTTCACCATTTGTTTTTATTGTACTTTATGTTTTTGCTTTTTCTGGATTTTTTTTTATTTTTTTGTTTGTTTTGTCTTTTTTCGTGCACTAGGCTACTTAACTGTAGTACTTCTTCAAATGGATGATGTTAGTTGGTTCGTCGAGCACATCTCCTGCTGAAGTTGTTAGCTGATAGGCACTTGATCCATAGACTGATAAGATGACATAGGGACCCAACCAGTTAGGTTCAAATTTTCCTTTCTTTTCTCAATTTTGTTGATTTCTTGGATTTTCTTTGAGGACTAGGTCACCAATTTTGAAGTTTCTGGGAATGACCTTGTGATTGTAGCTCCTGCACATGCATTGCTGATATGCTTTGAGATGAGTGTAAGCATGTTGGCGTCTTTCATCTAATAATTCAAGTTCTTGCAATCGGTTAACTCGATACTCTTCATTTGGGATTAAACCTTTCAAAGAGACTCTGAGAGATGGGATTTCTACCTCTAGGGGTAAAATGGCTTCTGATCCATATACCAATGAGTATGGTGTTGCTCTTGTAGGTGTGCGGATGCTGGTTCTATATGCCCAAAGTGCTGGATTGAGTTGTACATGCCAATCTTTGCCTGCATCATTCACTGTTTTCTTTAGGATTTTCAAGATTGTCTTGTTGGATGCTTCTGCTTGACCATTTCCCTGTGGGTAGTATGGTGTAGAGAACCGATGCTGGATTTTGAATTTTTCACATAGTTCTTGTACATCTTGGTTTTTGAAAGGTTGCCCATTATCTGTGATGATTGAACTTGGAATACCATATCTGCAAATCATATAATTTAGGATAAAAGAGGCAATTTGTTTCCCAGTCACTGTGGTCATGGGAACTGCTTCTATCCATTTGGTAAAGTATTATGTTGCTGTTATAATAAACTTGTGTCCATTTGAAGATGAAGGATGAATTTTGCCAACTAAGTCTAGTCCCCACTGACAAAAGGGCCAGGATGTTGTAAATGGCTGCAGTTCCTGTGCTGGTGCATGTATCAGATTACCATGGATCTGGCATTTAGGACATTTCTTGGTGAAGTGGTATGAGTCTTTCTCCATTGTAGGCCAGTAGTATCCCATCCTTAGAAGCTTTTTAGCAAGAGTAGTACCACTTGAATGTGTGCCACAAATACCTTCGTGAAGCTCGTGTAAAGCAGAATCAGAATCATTATGATCAAGGCAACGAAGAAGAGTACCATCTAGACCTCGATGATACAAGGTATCAATGGTAAGGGTGTAACGGGCAGCTTGTTGGATAAAGTTACATTTTTGGTTACAAGATTGGTCAATTGGTAAGATATTGTGCTTGAGGTAGTCGTATATTGGTCCATATAGCGGAGAATCTGAACCAGTCAAGGCATAGATAACATGGGATTCAGAGTGGTCATAGGCGGGGGAGAATAGTTGCTCTACCGGAAACTCATAATGACTCTGTTGCTCTAGAATTTGTAGTAATGAAGCGATAGTAGCCATTGCATCGGCTACTTTGTTGTTCAATCTTGGTAATTACTCGAAGGTGATGTGCACAAAATACTATTTGAAGTCATCCCCAATTCGCTTGTAGGGTAGTAGCTTGTCATCCTTTGTCTGATAGTTGTTGTTGATTTGATTGACGACTAGCTATGAGTCTCCATAGACCTTTAACTCTATGATTTTCCATTCTACAACCATTTTGATGCCTATAACCAATGCCTCATATTCAGCCATATTATTGGTGCATGAAAACATAAGCCTATATGATCTTTGTATAGTGTGTCCTTCAGGAGTGATGAATAGAATGCCAGCACTTGAACCATGTTGTGTGTAGGATCCGTCAAAGTATAGGGTCCATTCTTTGGTAGAAAGAGCAAGAACGTCCCTGTCTAGAAATTCAATCTCCATGGTTTGTTTTCCTAGTAGCGGTGCTTCAGCCAGCTGATCTGCAATTACTTGTCCTTTAATGGCTCATCTTTCTGTGTATTGGATGTCGAATTCACTGAGAATCATGACCCATTTAGCCAATCGGCCTGTAAGAGCTACCTTGCTGAGTAGATATTTGAGAGGATCAATTTTTGCGACTAGCTTAATGGTGTGTGCTAGCATATAGTGTCGAAACTTCTGAGATGCGAAGACCACTATTAGGCAAGCCTTTTCATTGAACGTATAGTTGAGTTCATAGCCATTCAATGTCCTACTGATATAATATATGGCCCGTTCCTTTCCTTGTTGATCTTCTTGTGCCAATAGTGCCCCCAACGATATATCTGTTGTTGAGATATATAGGATAAGAGGCTTTCCTGCGACTGGTGGTACCAGAACTGGTGGATTCATCAGGTACTATTTGATTTGGTAAAAATATTCTGCACACTTGGTCTCCCATCTGGATGGTATATTTTTGTGTAGTAAATGGTTAAATGGTAGACTTTTATCTGCTAGTTGAGCGATGAATCGCCTGATTTATTAAAGTCGTCCCTGTAGAGATCTGAGTTGACTGATATTCTTTGGTGGTGGCATGTCCATAATGGCTTGTACCTTTGCTGGATCTACTTCGATACCTTTAGCTAAGACTATGTAGCCTAGTAACTTGCCTGATGTAACCCCGAAGACACACTTCTTAGGGTTGAGCCTGACTTGGAATTTCTCCAATCGATCAAAGATCTTTGTTAGGATGCTAAGATGTTTTGCTCTGGTGAAGGATTTAGCTAGTAAATCATCCACATAATCTTCCATAAATGTGTGCATCATGTCATGAAAGATTGTTGTCATTGCTCTTTGATAAGTGGCCCCTGCATTCTTTAAGCCAAAAGGCATAACATTCCAACAGTACGTTCCCCAAGGATAGGTGAACGTGGTTTTATCTTGATCCTCTGGGGCTATTTTGATTTGATTATAGCTTTAGAAACCGTCCATTAGTGAGAGCATTGCATGGCCTGCTATGAGATCTACAATTATGTCAATACTAGGTAGAGGAAAGTCGTCTTTTGGACAAGCTTTGTTGACGTCTCTGAAGTCAGTGCATATTCTGATACTACCATCTGGTTTTGATACTGGAACAATGTTGGAAATCCATTCTGTATAGTCAATAGGTCGGATGAATCTGACATCTAACAGTTTCTTTAGTTTAGTTTTGACCATGAGTGCTACCTGTGGATTCATCTTTCGTAGCTTTTGCTTGACTGGTTTAACTCCTGAAGAGATGGACAAGTGATGCATGATTAAGCGTGGATCCACTCCGGGAATATTAGCATATGGCCAAGCAAAGTTAATTTGTTGTTCTTTAAAGAAAATGATGAATGCTGATCTTTCTTCCTCTGTCAAAGATTTTGCAAGGTGTAGGTTTCTGACTGCTTCTGTGGTACCAATGTTGATTGATTGAGTGGGCTCAATCAATATGGGTGATCGCTCATAAAAGTGCTCAGGAAGAGTGTCAAGTCTCCCATCGTTAGGTGCCTTAAAAAGGTTTTCACCCTCAGATGCATCCTTTATTTTACTTTTTTGTGTTCTAGAGCTGCCATTGATTGGTTTTCAGCATCAGATCCTTTATTTGGTTTATTTTTGCGACTGAGAGACTTGGCACTCCCTGATTGGTAGACATCGTTACTTTGTTCACTAGTAGAGCTTGTTTCTGGATTTACGGTACATAGGTAATGGATAATAGATTCATCATCTGGGAAAATTGGTATATCATGGATTTCAGGTTCATCCCAGTCGATGAGGTCAGGAAAGACAAGCAGTAAGGAATCGTTAGGTGGATCAAGTTCTGCTATTGTAAGTGATAGGACAGAGTTTTCATCGTGATTGTTCTTGGTTTTAAAGAAGTCCAGGATTTCATCGAGGTCTTTGATGGTATTATCTTCCACATAGACTTGTTCATAATGTTTTTGTTCGCTTTCCTTTGCATCATAGATATTCTGCGGTCCAAATTCAAGAGGTCTATCTTCTGCATTATGTTCTTCTTGAGAAAGGGATATGGAATCAGTATCTTCAGGGATATCTGTAGTAGCATTGGAGTAGGTACCCCATTCATATTCATTGGAATCAGTCTCAGAGGCCTCATCCCAGATTCTATCAGTGCTATAAACTGGTATATTGTATGGCGAAAACAAATCTTTGATGATGGATACCATTTTGATAGTTTTTGTTGATTTTGTGTCAGATCCGGCTTCTACTTTCTATATTTGTTCATAGACTGTGCTTCCTTGGGGAGGAATAATGGTATCTGGAGATGATATGATTTGTTCTTGAGATATTGGTGTTGGAATATGAGCTACTGCTGCAGATATGGCCTTCTTGTGGCTTAGAAGCTTTCCCTGATGTAACTTCTGATCTTGACATTCCTGTGCCTTGCGAATTGTTTCTGCTGATTCAAAGAGTGCTTCCTGCCAGGATTCTTCTTTGTACTTCTTCTTTACTTTCCATTGAGGTTTTGTAGTTATGCTGGGTGGCCGTTTCAATAGGAAAGTGAGCTCACAACCCAATCTTGCTTTGTTTCTACTAGGTTGTGAAGGAAGATCTATAGGTTCAGTGACTCCTCCTTTGCGTTTCCCAATAGGTCCTTTACCGTCATATCCCATTTGCTGCATGATTAAGTATCCTTTTCCATACAGGTGTGTTGGTAGAACAATGTCCAGAGCAGCTGCTCTATTATCTTCTTCCTCATCTTTGTATAACTAGCTAAGAACATCCTTGTCTTCTGATTCATGTGCTAGAGTGCCCAATTGGATGAAGGTACCATCAAATTTGGTGATGGGCTAAGTGGCCAAATGTGTTGATGTAGTAGGCAATCCATGAGATCTAGGTGATGTTGGTAATTTGGCCAAACATAAAGGCTCCAAAGAGTATTCTCCCATACCTTGGTCTTTGATTTGCATTTGCTGCTTGAAATCTCCAAATAAGGAGTTGGGCTTTGTTATTTGTAGATTTGATGTTGAAGATCGCTGCTTTTCTCTATTATGAGGAACCAAACTGTCTTGGGCTACCCCCATTGCGTTGCAATGTTGAAATAGATTGTGATCAATAGATATGGAGATTTCTTGTCCATCATACAAAAATTTGACACACTGGTGATACGTAGAAGGTACTGCTTGCATTTCATGTATCCAGGGTCGCCCTAACAAAATATTGTAGGTGAGATCTATGTCTAAGACCTGACATATAGTATCCTTTTGCACTGGTCCTACTTGAATGGGTAATATCATAGTTCCTTTAGAGGACCTTTCCTCATCATCATATGCCTTTATGGTAATCTTCTTGCAGGGATCAATAGACTCTTCTGAGAAGCCTAATGCACGGATAAGCTTTAAAGTACATATATTAAGTCCAGCTCCTCCATCTATTAAGACTCTTTTTACTCGATGTTTGTAAACAATGACTTCGTTATGGAGAGGAGTATTATGCGGATGACTTAAGGAAGTATTGTCATGCTCTGAGAAGGTGAGGTTATGAGGTCCTGTCATATGGGCGACCATGGCTTGAAATCTGTCTGTATCTAGATTTTGAGGTACATTGGTTTCCAATAGCACTTGTTCCAATATGTCTTTGTGCTTTGGTGATAGTTTCAGCAATTCTAGTATAGATATCTGAGATGGAGTTTTGCGTAGTTGGCTAACCAAGTCATATTGGATTTTTGGTGTAGTAGTTGTAGGTGCAGTATGTCCTTTCAAGACATATTTCTGAGTTCGGGTTGTTACATTGACAGATTCATGATCACGCCGATCTCGGATGGTGATGACATTTACTTGATGATCTTCAGCCGATATGTGATTTATGGTGTTGTTGTAGATATGGTTGATACAAGCTCCACATGTATCATCTGAGGTTAAAGCTCCATCTTTGTTGTAATTGGGGAGAGGATTTTTAAAGGCTCCGTGATCACCATTTTTTTTGAGACCATCTACCATTAAGTCACCTTGATCAATCATGTCCTGCACCATGTGTTTCAATCTCATGCAATCATTCATCTGATGACCCTTGTTACGATGTAAATCACAATAGTGTGAATAATTCCACCAAGGTGGTTTGATTTGGGGTTCATAATTGCTGATTGGAGGCAAAGAAAGAATCTTGTTTGCCAAAAGTTCTCTGAATGCTGATTCTAGTGATTGCCCCAGTGGTGTGAAGATACGCTTTTGGAAATTGTTTGTGTTGTTGCGTGAATTGTTGTTAAGTCTTGGATTCATGTTTTTGCTTTGAGTATCATTGGTGTTGTTTGTGTTGAGTTGTCCTTGATCGGTGTTTGGTGCATATGTGTTAGCATTTGGATTAGCATTTTTAGGATTTTTCGTATTTTGAGGATTTTCGGATAATGCAAGCACTGGTTGCTTAGATTTGGGATCATATGATTCATTGTTGCCTTCGTTTTTGTTTTGAGTCCAAAATCGAGATTTGTCAAGGTTGTTGTTGTTCTGGTTATTGTAGTTTGATGAGTTTGTTCCTTCCTTGTAGAATTTGAGTGTTCCCTTTTTGACACATGCTTCCTTTACTTGAATGCCATTTTCAATTAATTTAGCGAAAGATGGTATGCTTTGAAGTTTTAGCCTGTAACTCATTTCACCATTCAAGTTATCGATGAAGATTTCCATTTTCTCCTTTTCAGGAATATTGCGAAGATATCGTGATACCATACGTCGCCAGCGTTGAAGGAATATCATGAATGTTTCGTTGTTCTTTTGTTTGGTGTTACAAACATCTAGCATGGTTATGGCATGTTGGATGTTATCGGAATATTGGGTTATGAATTTGTTAACCAATTCATCAAATGATCTGACAGGTGGTGTAATTTTGGAAAACCATTCCATTGTTTTCCCTCCCAGGCTTCTTGGGAATAACCTCATCAGATAGGTGTCATCATGAGCAAATTCAAGACTCATTGTGCAAAATTCTCAAACATGATCTCGGGGATCACTTTTTCCATCGTATTTATCAAATTTGGGAACATCTGAGTTTGGAGGAAAAGGCACCATGTTCAATCTCCTGTCAAATGGATAAGGACAGATTTCGTTTAAAGAGTACCGCACTATTGTCCTTTGTTTCATATCCTGTATTTGTCATTGTAACATTTGTATTTGTTGAGTAAGAGCAGCCAAAGGCACATCATCTTGTCGAGGGAAAAGTTCTTCCCTTGTATTAGTTCTTAGCTGAAAAGGTGTGTTGAACGGTATATTTTGTTCTGGAGTTTATAGCTCAGGTATACGCATTTCTGGTATACGTTGTTCTGGAATATGTTGCTCAGGTATGTGAGTTTCTTCTTCTCTTTGTTGTTCTTGATACGCATATTGTCGAGATTTGGTTTTAAAGATCTTTGTGTCTAAATCTTCGGGAAGTTTAACGCCTTTATTTGTGAGCATGAGCAGATACTTTTTTTTGTCATTTTCCATGAGCCTTTCGACAAGTTTTTGGAATGAGGGGTTTTCCTGACATTCTTGAAGAAGCGCTTCAGAAATTTCAGTCTCTTCTAAGTGTGGAACTTCAAAAGGATTTGACAATCTTTGATTCATATTAGACTCTGTGTGTGTCTCGCTTTGTTGGTTTCTTTGAGAGCGAGTAACAGGCATTTTAGTAGAAACTTTCAGTGATGAAGGGGACAAAATCCTCTTCGATGTGTTGCTCGGGGGTGGGTGGTTCTAGTCAAGATGTGTTATAAGTGATACACTCGTCGGGTAAGAATGTTGGATTGATTTTTCCTCCGCAGTTTATGATTTGATTAAAAGCAGACTTTTGACAGTAGGCTCTTATTTTTAAGGGTTCTTTGTCAAATTCATCGGATTTGTTTTGGATATACTGTTTGACGTGATGAAGGAATACTCGATGAGATTTGAAGAGTTGACAATTGATGTATAAGAACTTATTTCTCTTGATGAATTTGGAAAAACTAGGTTGTTGTTTCTTCAACGTGATGTTACGATAAAGGTTCTTTCTTCTCAGAATATGGGGATTAGTCATGCATGAGTGATCAATGGTTTCCTTTGATTTTTTTGGATTTAATTGATCTTGTTTGGAAAATTTCAAATCTTACTCTATCAAAGTGAAGGTTTAGATGCCCCTTCATGACAAAGCGTGTCAAATGATATGGATAAAAGCCTCCCGATATGGAAACTTGATTTGACAACATAAAAATTTTAAACAAGTGTTTTTGAGATGAAATCCGTAAGATGGTAAAGGATTCTGTTGATACTGCTGATGAGGTTTCTTGATTATGATAAGATAGACATGTTTTATCATGCGATCAGTTTAGGATTTTTACAACGTTTGTTTTGACACAAATTTAGCTCAAGAAATAGTCTTAACGGTTTGTTTTCGCTACTCCGTTTTGATGAAAAATGTTTGTTGATAATGAGAGGCTTTTGCAAATGTTTTCAAAATTTTTAAAATTCCTTACTATTTTGCCCCCTGTTTATATGTTTTTGATCACGCGCTAAAACAGAGACTACATGCGCTACCAAAGTTACTCCACATGTTAAAATAATGACCACACGCGCTAGGCTACCCCCAGACACGTGCTAAAGTTTTGACTATTCAAAAATTATTTTCTATCTGTTTTGAAAAAGCTATGCGCTAGCTTGGGCCTGTAATGCGCTAACTTTTGAACCTGATGCCCTAATGGTTGGGTTTCACGCGCTAAGCTGATGCTTCCACGCGCTAGACTGTTTCTCTGATGCGCTAAATGTTTCAACACTGGTTTGATTTGGGATAAAACGCTACTGTTTGGAACCGACGCGCTAACTTGATGGTTGGATGCGCTAACAAAAATACCTCACGTGCTAAGAAGTTGCTCTTATGCGCTAAACTGCCCTAATTTTTCCTTTGGTTGGTTTTTTGTAAATTTTGAATTTTTGTTGTGAATTTTTCAAGTTTGATGGATGATTTTCTGAATTAGTAAATGCAAGCATGGCACAAAAAGTACAACCATTTTGTCTAATCTAACAAAAAGTGTATATTCTGCGAGGATGTGTTCAAATCCCCAATGTTTTAATAGGTTTGGATACGAATAATACACTTCAAAAAGACTCTTTAGTCAAAGGTCATAAATAACATCATAGCCCACTAGTCTCGATACTCCGTCAGCTCAAACAACCATGTCACTCCCTAGAGGGTGCCCATTTTTTTGCCTTTTGCTAGAAATTAACTCAAAGTGAATCGCTTCACAATTGAGTAGTTATCTTGGGAGATATATGGTGAGTAATCTTGGGGGTGGATTCTTCCCCACCCTTGCACTATGATGTTATAAATGTCTGGTTATTGACTCAGTTCAAAGCTTCTATTTCTATGGTTCGTAATCAGGCTTCCCGTTCGACCGTCAGTGATAAACTCCCTCAGGAGGCTTCCCAACCTTTAGAACAAAGGCTTTACGTATCTCAAGGATACTGGGGGAAGGCTAATCGCTGCGCGCAACCGTTAAAAAGGAATTTCGTCACTTTCCACATTTGATTATAGTGGGTTGGAATTCTTGGCGTCAAAGTCGTTCCCCACTTAGGTTGTTCCCTTCACACTGGCCATAAACAGCTTTAAGAGTTGATTCCAACTCCTCGGGAAGGCAGACCTGCTAAAGGTTTTATGCTTGAAATACAGAAAGCTTTAAGAGTGGTGTGGCTTTTTGATCACCCAGTTAAGGGGAGAGCATATACCTTCCACTTTCGAGACAAGGCAATCAAAGTTCTTTTTAAGCCTTCAATTCAGTGATTTGCTAATCTCTACTTAGAGATGTTGCTCCAAAAAAAACATGGTGTTTGTTTTAATTTCTTTAAAGCAATGATTATTTAATCTAGTGAAGGAATCCTAGTCAACAAAGCAAAATTTTCGATATGGTCAGCAAAAGAAAATCGGAAAAGGGGAATAACTTCCCTCTTTTGAGTGTAATAAAACTTCGTAAGTGAGGTTCTTTCCTTTGTAAAATTTGAAAATGAATCCTTTTATACACCAAAGGATGGTGAGGTTCTTTTTATATCTGCTTTTGCAAAAGGAAAGTTTGTATTGTTCGTTTTAGAGCCTAAAATAAAGTTTTCCTCCTATAAAAGCAAGAAAATTTCTGATAGTGGTTCTTTTTATAGCCCAAAAGAAATAAGTGAGTTCAATTTTAAGAATAAAAGACGTTCAAAATTTAAACTAACTTAACTAAGTTAGTGAAAATCCTAGCTATCTAAATATTCTAAGATTAAGCTCCTTTCTGCAACAAATTGGTTAGAATCCTGCAAGAAAACCAGAGGAAAAACGTTAGATGATTTGGTGGACTTCCACAAGTCTAATTTTTTAACTTTCGGTTACAAATTATTTTCTGTTTGCGATGCGCTACAGAACAAACTTTATGCGCTACATTATAACCTTGATGTGCTAAAAGAAAGTTTCAACGCGCTACACTGTTTTCGGGATGCGCTACGCTACCCTGTGCACCGAAAGCGCTACTCTGTTTTTTATTCGCTGAGACCTATAGGAAAAACAGTAATTCGATGCGCTAATATATGGATTTCACGCGCTAGATGATGGACTCCACGCGCTGAACAGTGAACTGAATGCGCTAGGCTGTTAATCGGATGCGCTAAGCAGTTAACTTAAAGTGCTAATTCATTTTTCCCGCGTACATGCAAAAGTGGTTAAATTTAAAAATCGATTTGATATATGGGGTCTAGCCCCACGGTGGGCACCAGAAATGTGTGCGGGAAAAGCGGGTTGATAGAACTCAATATGTGAAAAATGGAGCTCTATAGAGCCTTGCTCACACACCCACAGGACTTCTTGGTTCAAGCTATGGAGTCATGAAGTATAACTTAGCTTCCCAAGGTGGGTCCCATGGTTCTCTATCCTACAATGTCCCTCAAACCAATATTTTTGCTCTCAGATCACTGAGCAAAATGGTTTAGGGATGGCAAATGCAAGAACGAGGGATGCTTTTGTTGGTTTTAATATGAGATGCATCCTAAACTATACATGATTCTAGAAGTGCAATAAACTAACTATAACATGACAAGGTTAGTATAAATACTATCCTAACATGATATATTAGTCTATGATTGAGCTAAATGATAAAGAAAGTATTCTAAACATGCATATTTAGATTAATTTCTATCTAAAAGAGAGGCTTAAATGATGAGCATATATGAAATGAAAGCTTGAATGTATTTGAGCATAAGTATGATACTACAAACTTGGATGATCTCTAAAATGGAGGAATGAGAGCTCTATTTATAGCAAAAATAGGGCAATGGATGGTCAGGATTGAAAGAGTTGATCAAGGGTTGAGTTTGAAAGTTGGGGATCCATGTTTGCAATTTGCACCAATGAAATGGTGACAAGTGTCAACATAGGGTTGGGTTGAGAGAAGGGGTTGGAGGCATTAAATGCCTGAGAAGACCTCATGGTTATCTAGAGATAAGGGTTAAGCTTAAGTTAGCCTTACCCACTGGATTAAGAGTTAATCCAAGGATAAACCCATGTGCAAATGATTAAGAGATAATCATGGTCAAAGCATTAAAGGCTTGATGAGACCCTTGGGTTGGATCAAGGTTAAGTTAGGCAAAAATTCTCTAACCATGTAAGAGGGTTGAATTAACCATTAATGGTTTGGGAGACTTTGGAAAATTAAGTGGTTGAAGACTTGAAGCCTTTGATGGTTATCAAAGACTTTAAGGGTTTGAGAAGTGACTTCCCTTTGCTTAGGGATGTGACAAAGTTTAGAAGATGGGTTAGGCTAATTAGAAGCGATTAGAAGAGTCTAGAAGGGATTAGAAATAGGTTTTAGAATGCAAGTGGATGGAGGAATAATAGGATTTAATTGAAATAAAGTTAATTTAATTCAATTTGGTTGTAATTTGGGGAAATTAAATAAATTAGATTTATTCAATTTAGGATAACTATTTAATTAAATTTGAATTTAATTAAAAGTGGATAGGGGGGGTTTAATTGAATAAAATGATTTATTCATTAAATGGGTATAGTGAATTTAATTTAAATAAATTGAATAATTTACTTAATTAAATAGAGGAATGCGGGTAATCTAATTAAATTGGATTTAATTAAATAGAGAAATGAACATAAAATATTCATTCAGGAATATGGTCATTTTTATATGTCTACATTACTATTGCTGGACTGCATATCCATAGATTGTGGAAGATGCTATTCCTTTTGATTAATGGCCAATTTCTGAGCCAATCCTTTAGGTAAGGGATGATGGCACCTGACCAGCTTGATTATGCCATTAGCCAATACCAACATCTTTGTGTGTAGCTACAGGTTGTGAATATGTGGTCATTTTTTTCCTCATCTTTCTTGCATAAGACACAAATTGAGGTTCCTTCAAAACCTCTAAATTTAAATTGTTCTGCAGTTAGGACCTTCCCCTGAAATGTCACCCAAGCAAAGAAGCCAGCTTTTGGGAGGCCAAGTTTGTTCCAACAAATTGTTTTAGGGGTGTAGTCTTTGATAATGTTTGCCTCATCATATATGGTTCTAAGGCCATCTTTGCAGTTGTATTGTCCATTCTTTGACTTTGACCATATAAGCTCATCTAGCCCAGGTCTAAGTGTTATTATTCTACCCTCAAGAATTTGCAGCAATTCTTGGTCTTTATTGTCCACTAAGAATGGGGTCATGTTTTTCCATGTCCATCCCATTGTCGATTCGGGTGCCAATGTCATATAATCCTTTACATGGTTCCCCCATAAAGATTTCATTTGGTTTTTAATGATAGTTGTGTTCATTAGACTATCTATTGAGGGGTAGCCACCCCAAGAATCCTCCTAGAACAAGGTTGTTTTGCCATCATGAATATCCCAGTATAGGTGGTTCACTATGAGTGATCGACTTTCTCTTATGAAGTTCCAGATTCTAGATCCCTTGGGTGGATTTGTTTCCCTAAATACTGCCTCTTTGATTTTGTGCCATGTATTTTCTCCTAAGGATTATGGCCCATTTTGCTTATGAGGATGTATATATTCTCCATGCCAATTTTGCCCCTAAAGCCATATTTTGCCATAGTAATTTCCTTATACCCGTGCCTCCATCACTCTTTTCTCGACATATCTTTTCCCATGATATTAGTTTCATTTTGTTTTTATCTTCTGCACCATTCCAATAGAAGTCTCTCATTATTTGAGTTAGTTTTTTATAGGTCCCTTTTGGAAGTGGTATACAAGATAGAAGATATATAAGCATTGCTGCTAATACTATTTTTATAAGGGTTAGTCTTCCTACCCCTGTCAGCCATAAGGCTTTCCAGGATGTCAGCTTCTTCCTCACTTTTTCAATCAGGGGATCCCAAAGTTTATTCATTTTGATACCTTTGTCTAGAGGCATCCCTAAATACGTGAGTGGTAGATACCCTATTTTGTATCCTAGATATGAAGTTATCATGTATTCCTCTTGTGCTTCTGTTTGAAAGAAGAATATTTTTTATTTCTCTTTGTTCACCATCTCTCCTAAAGCCAGCCCATAAGACTATAATATGTTCTTAATTTCCTTAGCTTCCTTTAACTGTCCTTCTCCCAAAATTATTGTGTCATCAACAAACTGTTGATGGGTGCATGGTTCTACTCCACCCGTGATCTAAATTCTTGTCAGTTTGTTGGACCTCTGTGATGAATCCAGACTTCTACCTAGGGCTTCAGACATAATTATAAATAAGAATGGGGATAAAGGATCCCCTTATCTGAGTCCTCTGGAGGCTTCAAAGAAGCCTTCTGGTTTCCCATTTAGTAAGATAGAGAACCTAGGGTTTGATATGAAGAAGTAAACCCAATTTATCCATTGTTTGTTAAAGCAAAAGGCCTTCATGCAGCTGCAGAGGAAGTACCAATCCACTTTGTCATAAGCCTTTTTAATGTCTAATTTTAGCAGCATATTAGGCTGCCCATGGTTTTGGCAGGAGTGGATGGCTTCTTGGACAATAATGATTCCATCTAAAATTGATCTATTGGGTACAAAGCCTATTTGTTCTTCTGATTTTATGGTAGGCAGTAATTTTTTTAATCTATTAGCCATAAATTTAGCTAGTAGCTTATAGATCATGTTACATAGAGAAATGGGTCTGAACTCATCCCATTTTGAGGGGCTCTCCTTCTTTGGAATTAAGGCCAAAAAGGTGTTATTAATTTCTTTTAGGAATCTCCCTGCATTGCGGGCGGATTCCAAGGCATTAGTTACCTCGTCCCCTAAGATTTGCTAGCATTTTTGAAAGAAACTGGTAGGGAAGCCATCCGGTCCAGGGGCTTTGTCTCCGTGAAATTATACCATAGTTGTTTTAACTTCTTCGTGAGTGATTTTAAAGTTTAACATTTTATTGTCATCCTTTGTTATCTGTTTGGGTATGTTATTTGTTAAGATTCTATTGTTAGGGAGGTCTGAGTGTTCCCAGTTGTTAAGGATATTTTCAAAATACATAACTGCATCTTTTGCAATCATATCTTGATCCATTATGATCTGATCACTGCAATTGGTGATTTGGGTAATTTTTTTTGCTGCTCTTTTAATTTTGACACTATTGTGAAAAAATTTGGTGTTTTGATCCCCATCTTCTAACCATGTCTCTCGAGATTTATGTTTCCAATATATCTCTTCTTTGGCCAGAATGTCTCCATATTCACATAAAAGCATTTTCTCAGCTTCATATGTCCTAGAGGTCATCCCTTTTTGCATCACATCAGTGTTTATTGTCTCCAGTTCATTCTCAATTCTTGACTTTTCCTCAAAGATGTTTTTAAATTTCTCTTTGTTCCAATATAATAGCTTGTGCTTGATCTCTTTCATCTTAGAGACCAGATAGTACATTTTTATCCTACAAAGATACTATCCTTCCACCATTTTTGTATGTTGGGGAGGAAGTCTTAATGTGTAAACCACATTCTTTTGAACTTGAAGGGATACCCCGTTTGCTTTGTTTCCCCCACAAGTTCTAAGTAAACGGGTAGTGATCAGAGCCTGACCAAGGTAATACTGTAGTTTTTAGTTCTGTATGGAAATTGGTTAGATCTCCTTTAAAGAATAATCTATGTAATGTTTCTGGAATGTTAGAAAAATCTTTTCTCCTGTTATTCCATGTGTGGAAACCAGTGTTTGTTTTGATTTCGAGTAAGTTATTGTTATTTATCCAGTTTACGAAGTCTCTTTGTGATTGTTTAATGGTTGTTATACCACCACTTTTATCATATGAGTATAAGATAGTGTTGAAGTCACCCCCTATGATGATGTGTTTTTCATCCTGCATATTTAAGTATTGTTCTATTTCCTGCCACACTAATTTCTTCTTGTCTGTTGGAATTGGGCCATAAACATTAATAATTATAAACTCAAGATTTAGACTAAGGGCTCTAACTCTGCCAACCATCCAATTTTGCATTTTGGTTTGGCATGTGAATGCAACTGTACTTTTTCTCCACATTATACGTAGTCCCCCTGATACCCCTGTAGACTCCATAGCTTCCATCTGCCATTGGGTGAATTTTCTGCTAAAATTATTTATATCAGTCTTGCCAAGTTTTGTTTCTTGTATCATAACTATATCCATAGCAGATTTCAGTATGCTTCTCTTAATCACTATTTGTTTATTAGGGGCTCCCAAACCCCTAACATTCCATGTAAGTATTTTTATACCTCTTCAAGGGGATGGGGAGATTCTCCTTGCCCCAACAATGTTATTATTTTGGCATGCCCCTCCGCATCCCCATCCATCTTCCTTTTGTCTAAAAAAGACTTCCTACCTCTTTTGTTTCTCATATATTTTCCACAATCAGGAGTTGGTTTCTCACCTCCCGTTTGGAGGATACCTCTATTTTGTGGATTGGTTGAGCTCTTGTCTACTATTATGTTATTTTTCGTTACCTACATATTGATCAGTTCCTTGATAATAATTTTTTTTTCCTCATTTGCATTCAACCCTTCCACAACAGGGGATTCCTCCAAATTGGTATAGGTTGTAGTTATATCTTCTTGGACCACCTTAGTTGGTTTGGTGATTAGTAGGGGTGTTTTGGGAGGGGATTGAACCTATTCTATAATGGGGATGTTAGCATTTTCTGCCCAATTTGTTGGGGGTATCGATGAGTATTTCATCAACAAATTCTTCAGCCATTTTTCCCATTAGGTTTTCTATAACATTTTTCAGTTCTGCTTGGATTTGCTCCTCATTATTATAAGCCTGAGTTTCTAAGGTTCTGTCAGGACTGTTACCCAAGATCGTGATAAGAGGCGGAGTTGGGGTAGTATCAATCCCTTGCTAACCAGTGTTTATAATGAAGCCACCCCTGTCATCATTAAATTGTATGTCTATTTTCTCATTTGAAGCTAAATTTTTATCCAATACTGTGGCTTGCGGCTTCTATAAATTAGGGTTTGACCTCTTGCAGAAAGCTAAATCTTCTGCTACTCGTCCATTATACCATATCGGTTTTAGAGTATATATGCCATCTAGTATTTCTAAGATTATATTTTTTAGGTCTCCCTTGACTTTGTTTAATTCTATTAGCATTTTTATGTCTGAGCTATCCGACCAATTTTTTTCGACAGCTATGAATTTGCCCAGACTATCCCCAATTTCTATAAGGATTTTAGCATGCATTAATTCTATAGGAACATTGTGGATTTCTATCCATTTTGATTCCATTTCAAATTCAAATCCATTAGCATCAAAATTCGGTTGCCAATAATGAAGTAAAAATTTGTGCCTTTGTAAAAAACATAATCTTCATGCAGAAGTTTGGCCTTCAGAGATTTATCATGGCATTCAATGTATATAAAGTTATTTGCTAGGGTTGTTATACTTACCTAGCCGTGGAATTTGTTTTTCCACCACTCCACAATTTCATCGAATGACTGGTTGTTCCCTCCCCATTTTGTAAAGAGTTTGTGCCCTCTGCAATACTTGCTTAATTCCTTTTCTTCTCTAGGGTTCTTGATTTTAATGGGCTCTGGGTCAAAATTTGTTGTTGCTATGGCATCCTCATTTCTTACGACCTTATATGGCGAGTTTCCTAGCTTTGAGACTAGAACTAGTTTTATGAATTTAGGGTCATGAAATGGCAATGCCCTTCCTCCATCCTTAGTGGGTCTAACATAACCCTTCGTTATGTTGGTAAGTGGGCATTTCTTCTATTTTGGCTTTCAGATGGGCTATCCAAGGCTTGAATTATTTGCTCAAAAACCCAGCAGTATCTTCTTTGCCTTGGTGGCGTAGTTGGGGATTGGAGAGGAGATGGGAATCACCCACATTTTTTGTTGTTTCATTGCCCTAGCTTCTCTCTTTCCCACTACCACATGCCACGACCGGTTATGTGTAGAGACTTCCCTGCCATATGGATGTTTGCCAGCCATTTCCAAGTTCCTGCCCTGGTATGGGCGATGTTCGTCAGGATATCGATATGCAGAGTCTACAGCCACCCTAGCAGCCCATCACCTTTCTGACCTAATGGTTTGCTTGTTCTTCACAGTCTCCCAAGGTTTCTCCTACAAAGGGGGAGCCCTACCGGATGTTGAGGCAACTCCAGTGCATCTTCTCCCACCATCGACTGCTCGGTCCTTCGTATGATCGAAAGATTGCAGAGCCATTCTTTCACGATTCCTTGATTAGTTACACCTATTTTCTATTATCATTATTAATGAACACATAAATATATTATTTTACACCAAAGAAAATTGAATTTTCTACCTACTATTTTCAATATGAACCAATAGAAATAAAGAAAAATGTTATTTTTACAGGTATAGAAAATATAAAATAAATATGGACTATAGATTTTTTGTTAAAAATTTTAATTCTAAATGTTAATTGATTCAACTAATTCAAAAATTGTAGGAACTAATAAAATTATATTTCATCTCTCATTTTCATAAAATAAAATGATTATATAATATTGATTTATTATATATAAATTAACTTACATCCACCTACTTCATCTTTTTAATTATGTAATATTAAATTTTCTAAATTATCAACTATTTATTTAAGAATAAAAGTTAAATAACTTTTTCTACACAAGAAAAATAAAAAATAAAAAATAAATTGTACATTCATATCACAATTAAAGAGACCATAAATTAAGGAGTAAATTAGCTAAGTTTAAGAAATTTATTCAATACAATAATTAAATTGATAATAATACACAATTACAAAACACATTTAAATACATATGAATACCATTTCATTTATCATTTCATCCATTGTATGTAATCATTTTTTTCTTGGATCACTTCGAGTCTCAAATCTAACAATAATATTTTTTATTATTGTTATTAGATTTGTTTGACCCATATTCACATGTAAGAATATAAGAAAATGATGTATTAAGATATTGATTTAATGTGCATTATGTTGGACTTTTTGTTTTGGTATTTTTCCTATGTTTTTTAATAGATAAATTTATGTTATTATAATTTTTCTTTTATCTATTTAATTATTTCAATTTATTGTACATGCATGGTCGGTTTCCAAACTATTTATATAGGGTTTCTAGGGCTGATTTACGTTTTCAAGAATTAGAATGAGGATAACTGATTTTATATTTTTTTTGCTTATTTGTAGATTTAGATGTCAAGGGTTACATTTTTTTATAGATCAAATGATAGATATGGTTTGTAATATAATTGAACATTGTTCTCTTATTCTCCTATGTATTGATTACTAGAAACTCTCGTATATTTGCAATTAATAAAAAACAATAACAAATATTTCAAACTCCATAACCATGCTAGCTCATCTTGCAAATACAAGCCCACCCTCAAGCTAGGAGTCCTCAAGGAAAGTTGGTTATTACATCACAAAATGCACTAGATACACTATAGATTTTCATACAAGGGAGGGTCAAGGGAGCATCCTCTACCTTTTTGGGAAACATACCAATGATAACAACCTCATTAATTTGCATCAATTGCTCCAACATCTCACCCATATTAGTAGAACCATTAGAACTTGTAGCATATGTGCACAATGTAAATAAACTCACATATACAATCCTCTTTTTCATCCATGCCCATCTCTGATGGCTCTCATAACCCCAAATCACATATGTACTTCATATTTATTCCTCAAGAGGGGGCCAAGCACCTCTCTCAACCCAATCACATTGTTGGCTCTTAACCCAGGAAGATCTGTTCCTAACACATAACAAACCATCACACAAGGATTTGGACTCACTAAGACATATATAAGAGGTTTTTAACTCAGGAACATGCATACTAATCAAATAACACAACCATGTGTATTTTTCACAGTACTTTTTGCACATGAAATTATCACACACATATGTACAAACAAAGATGGTCATGCTCTTGCTTCAAAAAGTTTGAATAAGGCTTGTACTTAATCACTTGTTTCCCTTTTCTTCACTCCAAGATTCAAAGCTCTTTCTCTCCTACAACTCCTCCAACCAAATGTCTGAAAACTAGTGCTAGAAAAATCAAAAGAATCCCAAAGTAGTTTTCAAAATATCTTAAAGATTTATTGTCTAGATGAAATAAACCTTGGGAATAGGTGAATACTTTTGCCTCCCAAATCTAATTTTTCTTTCTCTAACTCAGCACTTATCTTTTTGACCATTTTAGAAAGGTCTAGACTACCTCATCACAGTAATACCTTAATTTTGTAAGCATCAGCCAAGAAGGAAGACTGGGGGGGGGGGGGGTGAATTAGTCTTCACCAAAATATAAAATTTTAAGCATAATAGCAGATCTAACAAAGTGCAGCAATAAACAAATAAGAAAATTAACAACACAACACACAACACCAAGATTTTTGACGTGGAAAACCCGGTTAAGGGTTGTAGCCTTCCGGGAAAATATATTTTGAGCAGTGAGCTCTAGGCAGTGTGCCTGAATGCATGTGCATTCCCCATTGTAATATTTTCACATATTACTGGCAAGATCAACCACAACACGCTACACCACCAGAAATACCGCATATCACGAAAGTCAATATCAATTGATAAAAAAACACCAAGAAATCGCACAACAATCAATGCTTATCACCAAAATAAATAGGACACAACTAGGAAACACCAACAAGCACGTTAGAATCATCCGGAATAGTTGCACCAACACCACTTTTCAAATCTCCATCTGTCAACGTCTAGAAGCTCAAGAACACAACCAATCAGCAACTGTCATGAAGAAAGATAACTTGCGTAGCAAAAAATAATGAACCATCTAAAATGAAGATACACAAGACCAACCAAAAAAATATCCCAAAGTCTCAGTACCAGATCTGATCACCTCGGAATATACTGAAGGGAATACCAACAGAGTCCGGTAAAACAAAGAATTGCAAACTGGATCAGAAAATTTTCCCAATCACACCGGAATAAATCACAAGAATATGTTGACAACAATGACAACAACATATCCTAGTAGAAGAAATGAACAACCATATCCAACAAATTCATGACCCTAGCCCATAGGTATACAAGTTGGGAGTTTAATTTTGAACAAAAATTAAAGAAATAATCCTTAAATGACCTCTAATTTTCCCTATTAAGATTATGTCCAAGTTTTAACATAAAATAGAACTAACCAACACCCACTACACAAGTATACCAACATACACTACACAAATATACCAACATAAGTACAAATTAAAATAGCAACACAACACAATACATCACTATTCAAAAAGATCTTGATCCTCTCAAAGGGTAGGTTTGGGTGCATTATGGAAATCACAAAACCGGTTTTCTTGAGACCTACACAAATTTCTATGATCATGGAATGATATTATACACACACACACACACATGTGTTGATATTATCCAAAGAAAATAGGTAAAGCAATAACTATCATCATATGATACACATAGCATAAATAATTTCATATTAAATTCAATATCTAGAAGCATGATGGAAATTCATGAATTATGAGTTAACCATATAATACATATTTGAAATGATTCTCATGATGCATGAAATATTAATCATACCATAATGTTTCATCTTTTCATATTTTTTTAAAGATAAAGTCCATCTAAAATGATATCTACTACAAATATTAAAATCCAACTCTAGCAATTATTAATACTCAATCATGACTAACCACATCATCTTCATCAAACCATGACTACCTAGATATATCATTTGTGTATCATAGTCTATAAACATTAGTAGAAAAATGAGATTTCTCATAAGTCAAAAAGTTTTATTAGTTATGAGTTGTCCATAACATTAATATATCAAATTACCATTAGTCCGAAATTCAACCACTATTCTAATCATAGTATAATTTTACACCTAGTCAATGATTATATCATGGTAAAATAGCATGTCCAATAGTCTTTCATACTATCGAGTCTATTAAAATAAGGGTTGAGTATGAGGAGGAGGGATGGCCTTACATTCTCCCCCTTAGGATATAACCTCCTCTTAGAAGCCCTCGAGAGGTTAGGAAAATAACTCATTTTTAGGCCATGAAAATATGATTACTAAACCAAGAGGAATAATTTTATGATTCGGGATAGATTACATAAAATCATTAATTTAGTGTTTCCTTTAATAAAGAGTGGAACTAACTATTGCTATATGCCTAATCAATAATACATCACTATTCAGATTGCATTGCTAAGACAAAGATGCCCAAAACTATAAGAGTTTATGAAGTAACACATGAACCATAGATAGAGTAAATAATACCAATACATTTTAACAACCGCATTTATGCATTCACAATAAATAATTATCCCACATATCAAGAATCTTTTTTTTGGTTGTATATAATCATACCAAAAACTTAGCATCCAAGCTACTTAGCTTCACACACTTACCTAAGCTTACATGTCTCACAATTATATATACACTTATATACCTCACAACTTGTAACATGCTATGCAAAAAGGATTTGTGAGAGTGACTAGAGCCCAAAAATATTCAAGAAAACTTAGCAATATGAATCTACCTAACTAAATGAAAAGTTAACTTGTGACCAAGACATTAAGCCTCTAATTTCTTGCATTACTAAACAAGTCATGTCTCCCTAAAAAGAGTGATAATTGCAACTTAGCACCATATGTGAAGTATATATTTACTATTACAAGGGGAAAAACCCAAGGTCATCCTATATCCTTCTATTAGAAGATCTCAACTACTTAAGAAATTTCCAAACCACCTAGTTCCACATTACAATCTACTAGGTGCCCCTTTCAAGAAAGAAAAATTTAATGAAACTAAAATCATATATACCAGTAGCCGTAATAAAGAAAAGGCCTAAAAACATTTATAAATCTTATTTTATAAACTGTCAAATAAACTTCATAATGAAATTTCATAAGAAAATAAAATTTAAATGTGACCACCTAAACATAAATTTTAATTCAAATAAAATTCAAATCACACAAGTCCTTGATTAAAATGACCATATTAAACCTTTAATTGGCCAAACAACTCAAAGTAAAAATAATTTTCACGCCACTGGTTAGCAATTTAAAGATGCAAATTTAAATAAATAAATCAATAGATAAATGATTTAAGTAATCCAACAATATCATTTAGAGATGTAGAACAGAATCATATTGTGGCTTTAAAAGGTCTCCCAAAGTGGAGGAGGGGCATGGTGGAATAATTGCTTGCCTTTCACAACCTAACAAAGGATTTATGACCAAATAAAAATACCTAGTACCACAATTTAAATGTGTAAGTCACCTAAGCAATGCTAATATGGATGTTGGTAATACCTGATACTCTTTTAGAATTGCAAATCTATATTGCACTAAAATACAAAGACCCACTTTAGAAATAGTTTCCTAACACTAAACTAAGGTAGGCATCAAAATTTTGAGCAAATATAAAGAGTAAATCCATATAAATTTCACATTAAGGACCACTCTTAATCCATACAAAATATCAATAGTTATTACATTTATTTATGCCCTAACTAGTGTGCTTTTTGTTGAAGAGGAATTCAATATAGATGCACAATGAAAAATGTGCGCAAATGCTAGTGACTAAAAAGCAAGCTAATTAATCAAGCAAACAAAGACATCATACACCTCAAGATAAGAATGATAAAATCAAAGACGGAAATAAAATGACAATGCAACACAAACCAAAATGCCCACTTCGATTTGATTATTCCTCGATATTATGTGTGCTCGATGACATCTTCAAATGCTCGATATTGCTCCATGATATTTAATGAAATGATGATGGGTGGAAATGATGTATGATTATGCAAATGGATTTGATGGTGAGATAATTTCAGCAGAGTGATGATGTGTTTGTGTGAAGGTGGATGAAATGCATAGAAAAGGGATGGTTTAAATAGGAAATGAGAGGAAGGATAGGGGGTGAGAGAATGCAATACTTTTCCTCGAGGACAAATGGCACTCCAAAGGGAGCCATGTGGAGGAAAATTCCAAACTTGTCTTCAAATGGGACAAGTGGTTCAAAGGGAAGAGATAAGTGTCCCAAAGTAGGGACACATGTCTTGGGAAGGAATGACATGTGTCCTTAAGGACACATGTCTATTTGGGGAATAACCACCCCAAAATAGAGTATTTTCCAATATTTGGAAAATAGTGAATGTGCACCAATGTGGGAGAGGATGTTAGAAGGGAGAGGATAAGGTTGGTTAGGGGGGACAGGGTAGTTAGAAGGGATAGGATAAGGTTGGTTAGGGAGGATAGGTTAGTTAGAACCCAAGGGTAAGGATAGGGGTTAGGTTAGATGGGGATAGGGTTAGGTGGTTAGAAGTTAGGAGGAAAGGGACATATTCAAATAATTAATTAATTATTTAAATGAGGGGAGGAATTAAGTAATTTAGCATTAATTAATAAAAGGGAATGGGAGGTGGTATTAATTAATTAGAAATCAATTAATGGGATAAAATAAAAGACTAATGAATTAAATTAAATAAAGTAAATTTATTTTATTCAATAGAAGAAGGGCTAAAAGGGATTTAATTAATTAAATGGTATTAGATTATCCATTAATTAATCAAACAAGGCTATAGTGTAATTAATAAAATTAATTAGCTAGAAGGGGAAGAACACTAATTAATTAAATAATGTGTAGTTATTTAATTTAAAAGCATTCAAGATAGAAAAATTTAATTAGTTAGATTAATCAAATTTTAGGTGTCTACGTTTTGCCCCTCTTCGTGGTGGCGCTAAAATAGCGTCAATGCGAAGAAAAATAAAACACCTGCGACTCAAAGAGGAGGGAGTGAAGAAAAAATGCCCCAGACTTGACTGACAAAAGGATGAAGGATGAGGGAAGGGGTGCCCCCTCGAGAGGGTGCATAAGAAATGAGGCCCAGGCGACATCTTGAAAGAAAAACTACCCCAATGGACAGGAAAGAAGGGGTTGAGAAATGGGATCAAGAGGCAAAAATGGTATCCTAAAAGGAGATCCTAGGAAGAAGATGTGCTAAAAAAAGGTCTGGGAGGGCCCAGGATGATCAAAATGAGCATATGGGCACCTTATATATAAAAAAAAGCAAAAATAGGGCTCATTTGTGCTTGTTGATTGTGAGAATTGTGAGCTCTGAGAGAAATTTTCAATTCTTTTTGTGTATTTGAGCTCATTGTACACATGGAAGAGATGGTGGAGCAGGCGAGACCAAGGCACCAGCTGGATGTGGTTTAGAGCGTCAGGCGACATAGAGTGTTGGATCGTGAGGTAGGCCCTAAAAATGTGACTTATGCTTTGATTTTGTTCATGTTTTTAGTATTTATTGCTCTAGGAAACACGTTACCACCAGATCGTATTCATCGGGTTCATACATGAGGGTGAGAAAGGGGAAGATCGCGGCATCGTGATCCCATAATAGTGGGTTTGTGGTCTCGCTAGGGGAAAAGGGGACTGAGAGGATAAATTCTTGGGAGAGTGATCTCACTATAGCGGGTTTGCTCGGGAAGTGGCGGGAACACGTTCCTACCAAAGAAGAACCGACGAGTTTGTGAACCCCCTAGTCAAGGGCAAGTAAAAAGAGGGAAAAGAGGGGGGAAAAGATGGGGTGTATCTCCGAATAGGTGAATAGGGAAGGCAAGAAGAAAAGGGGACCAAGAAACTAACTAGCTGTTTTGCGATGTGCGATGGAGCGTGGATATACTCGTCAGTTGGGATAGATGATTTTTTATCCTGAGACTTCAAGTAGAGCCGAGTGCCACAAATTTGGCATGGATCAATGTAATCAGATTGGGATATGTGGCGTGGATGCCCCATGTGAGGTCACACATGACTATGCTCACAGCACTGATCGAGTGATGGAGGAGCGAGAGTAATACGTTCCACCTACCGATAGGAGAAATCACTGTGACTCTCGAGGATGTGTATCGGATATACAGGTTGTCGATATGAGGAGTACGAGGCATTGCTTGGAGAATAGATCAGGTGGAGGTTGTATGACTATTGGTCGATGTAGATGTTCCTTTGCACCATGGATAGGTATCATTGGAGCAAGCATTGGCGCATGCACCTCCTACAAGGAGGATTTACTTCTTTGTATGTGTCTTGGTCAGCGAGTACATACTGCCAGATCACAGAGGGAGGTCGGACGTACTTGGCATGATCCCAGTTGTGATAGAGGTGGTCGACAATAGACAACCTATGGCACGGGGGACCTTGGTGTTGGCGGAGCTGTACAAAGAGCTCCATGACATAGTCTACCATCCTAGCTGCAACTTTGGATTTGTTACACTATTACAGGTATGGGCGTGGGAGCATAGTGTTGTTATGCAACCAATGGGTCGATAAGATAGGGATCTAGCATAGCTAGTGGTGTTCAGTTGGGGTGGTGGTCTTAGTTATGAGGTCACCGATGACATAGACTATTAGAGAGTGACTTTTGATAGGCTGACAATAGATGTGATCACATGGAGGCCATACATAGCTATTGCAGCATTGCCCGAGGACCCTAGGCACATCCCATATATGATGAATACAGGATATATCATTGGTTGATAGGAGTATGTGATTGATATGTATCAACTAGATTGGGTGCAAAGACAGTTTGGTCGAGTACAAGGTGTACCTGAGGCACCACATAGATTTTGATAGGTTACTAGGGAGAGGGTAGCAGAGTTCAAGCCCTCGTTATAGGACAGGGCAGGAATCATTGATGGGTGGTCTTGGTTGGTTCTAGTGGAGTGGTATCCATGAGGCAAGCCAGTAGATGCAGGGGTTACAGTAGCTTATGAGGCTTGGTGGGTCGAGGTCAGACCTAGGCTAGTCGACAGGGCAGAATTGGCACCCCTCAGTGTTAGGAGGGTACAAATCTAGGTGAGAGGAGGCAAGGTTGGACAATATCAGCCAGCTTGACGATCAGTAGAGAGGGTGGTAGGGGTAGTGACCCAGATGAGGTCTTGCTCATCGGCAGACAGACATGGACAAAGAGGAAAGGATGGTGTAGAGGAGAGAGGAGACAGGGGAGACAGGGGAGATGAAGCATAGGCCGTGGAGGTAGACCCACCAGTACAAGGGTCTACTCCAAGACAAGAGGAGGGATAGGGTTGAGGTAGAACATCATTGAGGTCGATACCAGTCAGGAGGGCTAGGAGAGAGGAGATAGAGGAGACAAGGGGATGGGAGAGATGGAGAAAAGGCCATGGAGGTAGAGCCACCAACATAGGGGTCTACTCCAAGATGGGAGGATGGATAGGGTCGAGGAAAGACATCATTGATGTCAATACCAACTAGGAGGGCCAAGAGACAGGAGAGGGGAGAGGGGTTAGCAGCGCCTCCAGATCTAGCAGCACAGATCCAATCTCTCAAGGAGGCGGTGACCAGGGAAGAGAAGATTATAGGAGGTCACCGTGGAGAGAGACAACCTGCGGAGGGAGAGGGATACAATAGAGGGGATCAGGGCACAACTATAGGCAAAGTGAGATAGACTCCTCTAGGAGTGAGACGTAATAGTGGCAGCCAGGGACGTCATGGAACATGCACAGTGGAGGACAAAGGAGATAGTGGTCAGGTACCAAAGAGAGAGATGAGGCCAAGAGGAAGGTAGGATCCAATGGGGAGGGGGAGAGATTCTGGTGGAGATGTTGGAGAGACAAACGGTGGAGATAGAGGCCCTATCTCACTAGGTAGGGTGGTATCAAGCATAGTACAAGTGTGTGATACCAGCAGATCAAAGGGAGCAGTATGTTTCACCTTGGAGAGCTAGGGAAACCAATTCTTCACATAGTGGAGGATCTAGTAGGGGCATAGGGATAGAGAGATCTGGCCTTAGTACTGGTGGATCGAGCAGGAGGACTTGCACAAAGGGCAGCACAAGGTCAGCATCGGGATCCCAGGGACCAGTCTAGTCATCCTAGAGCATTTTGAGAGGCTCGATGCAGATTACACGGAGATGCATTTTTTATGTACCATATATCAAATTCAAAGATGTATAGATTCTTTGTATTCATTGGTGGCACCCCATGCATTTTTTTTATGAGCATGTGAGGTGATCATCATTTATTCAGATATTGTATGTACTATATTCTTTGATCAGCTACAGTAGATGATGTATATATGTAGATAGTTGTACATTTATTTTTGACATACATTTGAGACCTTGATGATATATGATATAAACTCTATTTATGATATATATGGTGTTTTTATGTGTTTTGTGATGTATGGATGCTTTATGATTTATGAATGGCATGATATGAGCCTAACATGTTTGTGATGCAGGATGTGATGATTGATGGATGCATGATTTATGCTATGCATGATGATATATGATGTGATGTTATATGTTATATGCAATGGATTATATTATCTTTGATGCAGGATGTGATGGTACATGCATGTATGATATGAGATGTATGGATTATGTGCTCACCCATGTGCTATGTAGGATGTGATAGACAAATGCAATGCATGTAGAACATGTATGATGGATATGGATTATGTGCTAACCCATATGTGCTATGCAAGATGAAATGGATAATGTAATGCATTGTGGAAAATGTATGAGGGATATGGATTATATGCTAACCCATATGTGCTATGTAGGATGAAATGGATAATGCTCCAGGAAAACCAGGCAAGGTTGGTGAGAAAGAGGAGCAGGCAACGAGACACATGTGCACATTACAAAGAGGATAGGTAGATGAAAGGAAAAAGAGATGAATGAAATACAATGAAGATGAAGATCATGGAGCATGAGCATCCATGTGAAACAAGACGCCATGTAATGAGCACTTATTTTGATTTAGCATTGTATGTGAGTCACCATGGTATGAAGAACCAGGGTGGAATTTCACAGCCAATGCATGGACTGACAATATAAATAGACATGCAGGTCGAGCCAACATCACACATAGTTATAAAGACCTTGTTGGAAATGATGCTAGAATAACCACAAGCAGAAGACATGCCCCATTGTAACATGAGATAGCTGAGACCTCATGAGGGTACAACAAGGGACACATCCAAAAGTCATGCCAGGCAAAAACCATGTAGAAACAAAAAACAATAAGATCACATCCTAAGCCTTGCTATTCCTAGCATACCATGATATAAAAGATCATGGAAACCAAGAGGAAATGAGACCCAAGGAGCTTTGAAAGATAAAAAAAGATAAAAAAGAATCCAATACCAACACAGGTGTCACAAATGTCTTTTGTCAAAAGGACAATGGATTGATGAGGATTGACGATGTTGTCTGACTAGAGGAAGGATACATCTTGCGCAAATTGGTGGGAGACCGTTGTTGATGGGAGAACGATATATCTCGAAAGAACATCTAGATGATGGATGGACAAGTCAAGGACCAACAAAAGGATCTAACAACTATGTAAGGACCAAGATACTAAAGGATATGTTGAAGAACCAGTTAGGAGGATATGATCTCGATGAGTGAGACATGAACAAACCTATGTATAGCGGGAACTATATACATCTGACCCTATGCATAGAGCACCGAGCATGGGAGGGGATAAAGTACAAGGACTATATACAGGCAAAGCGGATGGCGAGAAAAATGTGGGTACCATGGGGTACTGCACTAAGTGAAGGAGTGGATGCAATGAAGATGAAAATGGGAAGGCGAGTATCATGGGATGTTGCGCAGAAAGAAGGTGGATTGTGGAAAGATGATGAGCGATGGTCGATAGCGATAGATACCGCACTAGGGAGAGAGAATACAAGGGCAAAAAGATAATGTAACAAACCTCTCTACATTTGGTGCCTATTTCTAGGTTTTCACCATATGTACATGTCCAAGGCGGCTGTTTGCCAAGTTTTCAACTCATGGACCTTTTGTTTTTTGTTTTTTTGGTATTTTCTGATTTTTTATTTATTTTTATTTATTTTTTTGAAACATGAGGTATACTAACACGAATTATGCATAAAATTTCTTCAAGTGTAGGATGTTGAGGGGATCATTGAGAGGTTCTCCTTTTGGAGTGGCTAACTGATATGCTCTTGAGCCATATTTGGCAATGACCATATAAGGACTGAGCCAATTGGCTTCAATTTTTCCTTGTTTTTCCTGATCTTGTTGATTTCTAGGGTTTTCTTAGATGACAAGATCACCTACTTCAAACTCACGAGGATGGACCTTCTTCTGATATTGCCTCTTAAGGCAGATCTAATATATTTGTAGATGGTCATAGGATTTCTGATGACGTTCGTCAAGAATATCTAACTGAGCTAGCCTTGCCACTTTGTAGTCTTCATCAAAAACAAACTCTTTCAAAGATATGCACAGTGATGGCAATTTGACCTCGATTGGTAAGACCAAATCTGCACCATAGACAAGGGAATAGGGAGTGGCACCAGTAGGAGTCTGGATACTAGTTTGGTAGGCCCATAAGGTGGGATTAAGATAGAGGTGTCAGTCATGACCCGTTTCATTGACAACTTTCTTTAGGATACAAAGTAGGGTGTTTTTAGTTGCCTCTGTTTGGCCATTGCCTTGGGGGTAATATGGGGTAGACCAACGATGTTGAAAATGAAACATGGAACAAAGATCATGCATATATTGGTATTTTTAATGGATTTCCATTGTTTGTGATGATGGTGGAGGGGATTCTATAATGGCAAATGATATGGTACAGAATGAACTTGGACAACAGTAGTGAGGGTGAGGGGAATGGCTTCCACCCACTTGGTGAAATATCAGTTGTAGGAATGATAAACTTGTGTCCATGTGAGGAAGGAGGATGGGTCTTACCAACAAGGTTGAAGCCCCTTGTAGAGAATGGCCATGGTGTTGTCATGGGCTACAAATCTTGAGCTGAAACATGTATCAAATATTTGTGGCACTAACAAGGCACACACTTCTTGACAAATTCACAATAGACATGTTCCATGGTGGGCCAGTAATATCCCACTCTTAAGAGTTGTTTGGTGAGAACATACCTTCTTGTAAGAGTGCCATAAGTATTGATGTGCACTTCTTTCATCGCAAGATTAGCTTTGTTTGAATCTAAACATCTAGAAAGGATGTCATGGTAGCCCTAATGATATAGATTGTCTCTTATAAGGGTGAATTGGGCACACTGGTGAATAAGGTTTTGGTGGTTATTATGGGATATAATTTGTGGAATGTTATCATCTTTAAGATAGCCATGGATGTCATGGTACCAGGGTGATTGGGGGCCAATGATGTTGCACACCATTTCCATGTGTGATGTCTCAAAGGTTGGTTGTAGGAGGTATTCAACTAAAAATTCATACCTAGGACTACCTGAACCAATATCCAAGAGGGATCTAATGGTGGCCATTGCATCTCCTCCTTTATTTTGAGCTCAAGGAATTTGATCAAATATGATACTCTGAAAATTCCACTTGAGGTCATCAACCATCCTTTTGTAGAGCATGAGTTTGTCATCTTTAGTTTGTTATTGGTCATTGGTTTGACAAATGATGAGTTGCAAATCTCCATAAACCAAGAGATCTGCTATGTTCCATTGAATAGTTGTCTTTAGACCAGTGATTAATCCTTCATACTCAGCTATATTGTTAGTACATGGGAAAGACAACTTGAATTATTTGGGTATAAGGTCACCCTGAGGGGTGACAAATAAAAATCCTTCCCCCGCTCCTCTTTGTGTATAAGAACCATCAAAATAAAGTTTCCATGGGGGTTGTTGTGCAACAGAACACACATACTCATCAGGAAAATCTATGACTAATGGATTGACATCGAGCAATGGTTTCTCTGCTAACTGATTGACAATAACCTATTCCTTGATGGCTTTCTGATCGACATATTGGATGTCAAACTCATTGAGCAACATAACCCAGTTAGCCATGCATCCTGTTAGAGTAGTTTTGGAAAGAAGGTGCTTGAGAGAGCCAATCTTATAAATGAGCTTCACAGTATGACTTAGCATGTAGTGTCACAGTTTTTTAGAACAAAGGACACCAGTTAGACACACTTTTTCCATTAGAGAATAATTAAGCTCGTAATCGACTAGTATCTGATTGATGTAATATATTGCTCTTTCTTTACCTTGATCATTATGTTGGGCAAGGAGTACCCCCACAACTGTTGAAGTAATTGAAATGTATAAAATCAATGGACGACCCAAAATGGGTGGCATTAACACTGAGGGATGAGCCAGATATCCTTTGATCTTGTCGAATGCTTGTTGGCATTGGGTATCCCATTTGAATTCAACACCCTTTCTAAGAAAATGCGTGAAAGGTTGACACTTGTTTGCTAGTTTTGCAATGAATCTCCTAACAGATTGTAATTTTCCTTGTAGACTGTGCAAATTCCTTAAGGTTCTGGGAGGAGGCATCTCCATGATTGCTTAGACCTTTTTGGGATCAACCTTGATACCTCATCTAGAAAATATGAAGCCTAGGATTTTACTTGATGTAACTCTGAAGGCACACTTTTTTGGATTAAGCCTCAATTTATATTTGGCCAGACGCTCAAAACTAACTCTAGGATAGTTGGATATTCAGCTCTTGTCTTTGATTTTACCAGGATGTCATCTACGTAATCTTCCATCACTGTATGCATGAGGTCATGAAATATTGTTGGAATGGTGCGTTGATATGTGGCGCCTGCATTCTTGAGACCAAAGGACATGACCTAATAGCATAATGTTCCCCATGGTGTAGTAAAAGTTGTTTTATGTTGATCTTCTTCTACTATTCTTATTTGATTATAACCTGAGAATCCATCCATGATGGATAGCATTTCATTTCCTGTTGTAAGATCGACGAGGATGTCGATGTTGGGAAGTGGAAAATCATATTTTGGACATGCCTCATTAAGATCTCTAAAGTCTTTGCATACTCTATTGCCCCACATGATTTTTAAAATGGTACCATACTAGATATCCATTCAAAATAGTTGATCGAGCGGATGAATTTGACTTCTAGGAGCTTTTCCAACTCTGCCTTGACTAAGAGTATGATTCTAGAATGCGTATTGCACAGTTTCTGCTTGACGGGTTCAGCATTGGGATCCATAGCAAGATGGTGAACTACTAAATCAGGATTGAGGCCAGGCATGTCCGCATAAGACCATGCAAAATTGATGGACCATCTATGAAGGATATTAGAGAACACTTTGGATTCATCTTCAGATAAAGAGGCAGCCACATGAGTGATGTGTGGGTTTTCTACCGTGCCCATGTTTATCTCATTGGTCTGATCTATGAGAATAGGTGACCTTTCAAAAACATAATCATTGGTGAGGGGAAGAAGAGAATCCTCATCCTCTAGCACCTTAGAGAGGTTTTCACCAAAAGATACACCCTTTATTTTTACTATTTTGGAGTCAAGAAGTGCCTTAGAGAGGTTTTCACTACGATACTCTTGTTTTTGTATTTCTCTTTCATTTTTGCGGTTAAGGATTCCTTCTTCCTCAAAGTAACCTTGAGGGTCCAGCTTATAGATTATATTTTTCTTAGGATGATGATATGGTGTAGCCTCAGTTGCCCCTTGAAATTGTAGGAGCGTTGCAACATCTTTGAATGTGTCTAGGTGTGCAATAGTTTGGCCCCAATCAATGAGTTCAGGCTGGCGAAGAGGAAGGTCAATTAGAAGGATGGATGCATCGAATAGGTTAGATGTGCCAATGGTTGAGGAGCTATCTATATCATCGTACGCTTGTTTGACAACCTCTTCAGGCATGTCATCAATATCAATCGAATGTTTTCATTGTTTCCAGTAGTGCCAGCCAAACTTGAGGCTTCACAGGAGGGATGTCCAAAACCAAACCCTTGGTGATTCATATTGGGAGTGGGATCAATTAGTTTTCTGATACCTTGTTTTTATTGGCCTAAACCACCACCTTGGTAGTTACATTTTTTAGTAGCCCACTTGTGAGGAACATGATATTTTTCCTTAAGTTTTTGAAGGCGAGTGTCATTATCTATAGAGACATTCTTGTAGAGACATTGATTAATGTCGCCTTCTATGACCTCATGGTTAAGCTCTCCTTGAGCTTGGAACGTGGTGGAGCCACATTTTTAGACCACATGTTCTTTCTTTTTATGTTCTTGAGTAGGTTTTCCATGAGCATGTGGATCAAGAGGTAAAGCACCTATTGTGAATGTGCCTTGAAGGGCATATTCGCCACAACCAGCGTCATTGATCTTGAGTTGGGAAAAGGAGGAAGAGATATAAGTTTTATTTTTTGCAGTGGCTAGGATGGTGTCAGGGTCAACATATGAGGATGATGGAGTGGTAGAAGTAGTGCCACTATTGATGCCTAGGCAATTATGGGAATATGGAGATGAAGCCTCGAGTGCACGATAGTACTCAAATAGTTGCGCGACACCACAGATAGTGATTTTGAATCCTTGAAATGGAAATTTGAGGCACTAGTGATAAGCGGAAGGGACAACGTGCATGGCATGAATCCATGGGTGACCAAGGAGGATATTGAATAGTAGATCAAGATCAATGACATGGCACAATGTGTTGTGTTACTGGGCCTACCTGAATTGGGAGATTAATCATTCCCATTGAACTTATTTTGGCATTGTCATATGCCTTGATAGTAATGCATTGATTATGCATATATGTGACAGTATACCCCACTTGAGTTACAAATCTCAATGTACAAAGATTTAGGGCAGAGCCATTATCAATCAAAACTCACTTCACTTTATGTCATTTCATGATAGTTTCAATGTTTAGGGGGTGGATATGATCGAGATCTGGGACCATGGCATCAGATTGTGTGAAACTGAGATGGTACGTGGAGACTAGATGGGCTACCATAGCTTGGAATTATGTGGGATCAATGTTACTAGGAATGTGAGCTTCTTGCAATGTATGCGTGAGAATCTCCTGATGAGTAGGCAAGGGTTTTAGCAAATCCAGAATGGAAATCTGTGCAGGAGTTTTTCCTACATTCTTGAGGATGTTATACTACATAGGAATTGATAATGAAGGGGCGACATTGGATGTAGGGGATCCAAGGGCTGACATGCAAGCCCTCCTATTAGTTACTGCACATTGGGTATCGACCCCTTTAACATGGATCATGTTAACAAGATCATCATCTTGAGAAATGAATCCTGTGGTAAGACCATAATTGAATGGCACATTGTTATAGTTGATGTTATTAGTCATACGACCTTGATTTGTGTTAGACATACTCACTTCCCCATTATGCTTAGGAAGAGCATCTTTATACATTCCTCAATTGGTATTGGGTGACTTTGCCGTGGTGGGGTCGACGACAATCTTACCCTGGTCAATGAGGTCCTGAACCAGGTGTTTTAATTTCATGCATTTGTTCTTGTTGTGACCATTGATACGATGGTAGGCACAATACTCATTTTCCTTGTACCAATCAGGTTTAGATTTAGATTCATCAAATGGTTGCTTGAGGATATACAACCATATTATGTTGCTAAATACATTTGAAGATGACATCTAATGGTTCAACCATGGGCATGAACTAGCGGCAATGACCATTGTTCCAATACCATTGCCAATCATTACCAAGCTTATCAAGATACTCTTTATAGAGCTTGATGATTCCTTCCTCAATTAGAGCTTGCTTGACATATTATTCTTTGGACATGATATCCTTAAATGTACTTGCACAATTCAGTCAAATATGATATGAAATATTTGGGTGGAGATTGTTGATGAAAATCGGGACCACTTGAGTATCTGGTATGGTACATAGGAAATGACTGGCAAGGTCTCTCCATCTTTGGAAATAATCAAGAAAACTCTTACCACCTTTTTGCTTAGTCTGGAATAGGTCAAGCATAGAGATGTCATTATGTATGTTATAAAGATATTGGGCCACAAAATGCTCAGATAAGTCTATAAATATGGTCATGACATTGAATGGAAATTTGGAGAACCATTCTAACGAATAACCATTGAGAATTTTGGGGGACAACCACAAAAGATAATTGTCACACCACGATACCTCCTGAAAAGCCATGAAAAAATATTTAACATGATGATGTGGATCTCCTTTCCCTTTGTATTTTTGAATCTTGGCGTTTCAAAGTGTTTTGGGAAAGGTATAGCTATGATGGACTTGTCGAACAGGTAGGGACAAAGTTCTTCAAACTTGAAGACCTGTTCAGAGCTATTCTCTTGTAATGTTTTAAGATTGTCTTTCATTTCTTCCCACTCGGTATTGATTGGGAAAGAATTAGGAGATGGTGTAGCAAATTAATATCGTGATACCTGATATGATAGTTGTTGAGAGTGCGGATAGTCCTATTGATGCGGTGGGTTCTAATAACTCATCATATTTTGATAACCAGAAATTTATTGTTGACCAAACGATTGTTTTTGATATTGGGGTATCTACGAGTAAGTCATCATGTTTTGTTGTGGGCTGCTAAATGATTGTTGATATTGTAAATTTTTAAATTGTTGAATTTGTGGTGTGCTACCTTTTGGATAACTGTCCCCTATGTAATTGGGATACACATTAGATTGGGTGTTACCTACGGGGGGATTTTGACTCGTGCCACTCTATAATTGATGAACATTCATGACTATGTAGGATGCAGGTGGTGCTTGCAAGTAACTGAATTGCGGTTGTGAAATAATAGGTTGCGATGTCACTTGAGGTTGATATTGTGAGGCACTAACAAATTGTGGTGTTGATTGGATAGGTGGGGGCACAAATGATAATGGCATTAATTGGATTGGTGGGGGTATAGATGATAATGGTATTGTGTAATTCATGCCCCTAGCTATAGCCTGTGTGCCAAATGATGATAGATAATGGGGCATTCTTGTAGTCTAGGTTGGTGCTTGTGCAAAAGACACGTTGATGGGTTGAGCTACCAGATTAGTGAAAAATGTGACCTGCATCACATTGGAAGTCATGGGCATATGAGCCATCAATGGTACTGAGGCAATGAGCTATGTGGAAAACACATTAGCTGGAGCATTTGTATAGGGGACAATTTAGGTGACTTTGCAATTTGCAACAATGAACGAGAAATCACCAAATCACCTATTTTCACTTGGGGGAGATGCCTTTACATTCAAAAGAGGGGGTAAATCCACTAGATTCAGTCACTAATCAAATTAGGACTGAATACTAAGTAGATTGATTGAAATGGAATATGTTTGACCCTCTTTTGTAAGTTGACTAGTTGAATTAAGACTAAGTCTTGGAAATGAAGACAAATATGAGAAAACTGTGAGCTACAGATTCAAGATTCCATCATGCACCTAGATTTGAAATGATTCGGGGCTACTCTGCAAAATCTACCAAAAGTAGCAGGGACTGTGTGTTCAGACTAGGTCGCCCACCCTCTTGGTCCTCTGAACTTTCTACATGTCAAAAAGGGTTTTTCCATCTCTACAAATAAAACTCAATTCCAGGAGTATGGTTGCACACCTACTTCCTACACACATAAGGAAAGGGAAATGTGTTGGGAATAGTAGTTTGCCTTTAGGTCAAACCTTGGTTTTAGAATTAACCAAGTGGTGGAAATAATGTAATTGAAATGACTGAAAGTAGAAATCCTCCTCTTTGAGGTGATGTTGAATTGATTGAAAATGAAATGCTTATACCTCCTTGTGAATTTTTGCTTGCCTCCACATGGAATTATGATTTCATGAATTAGAATGATGATCTACTCTTCAATGCTTCAAATCTTGACTCTATTTTTGCTTCAAATCTTGAAGGAAGACTAAAAACTCAGTTGCTCTTGAATGCTTGAATGCTTGATCTCTTGAAATATCAGATTCTTGATAATGATTGTGGATGGTCAAATGAGAGGGAAAATCCCTCTTATATACTTTCCAGTAGGATGAATTAATTATTTTTTTGGCATGAGATGACATAGAGGGGGTTTTCCAGCTTCAAATTTGACATAGGTCAGGGGGAGGGGCCCAAGGATAGGTCCCCATTAAGGGGGACCAGGGCCCCACACCCTAGTCTTGCCCTAATTTGGGGCAGGATCAAGGTGGCAATTGGGTGCATCATTGAGTTGAATGAATTTTTTGACATGTGTGAGCATAATTAGGTCTCTGATTAGGTTGAGGGGCACAAACACTAAGTCAAAGACCCAAATGCGGTTGGAAATTGCAAGGGGTGCAATTTTAGGATGCCACATTTAGCACCCACTTTAGCAGGAGTATGAGCTTACACAAATACTCATGGTAAAGTACAATGAATTCAGATTGAAATACTTTCACCATGTCAAAGAGGAAAGACACACCAAATCCCCAATGGCCTTTAGGATCTTATGACTTCAATGATAAGGTAAAAGGGAAGATCATGAGAGAGAAAGAGAGAACCATGACTACAACTCATAAGATTCTCTTAATATGAGTCATGAAAAGAAAAAGCACCAAAAATTACAAAATAAAGACAAAGTTTGCTAAGTAACTTTAAGTATCAAGAAAGAGAATCATGAGCGGAGTGTATGCCCCCATGTTAAAGCGATTGCACATGCCTTGTCAGGAGCAATTGGTTTAAGGTAGGATACACCCAGAAAGACAAGAACATTATCGCAATAATTTAGCCCCCAAGAGAGGATAAATCAAAGGATAATGAACACAAAGCACAAAACACGAGGTGGTTTCACCCAACTTTGGAGTCAGTATGCTTTTTATGATAACTCATGTATATCATATATATATATATATATATATAGAATTGTCCTCATCCCCCAAATAAAGGAAACCACCATGGAAGAAGGGAACAAATGTGTCTTTTGAGTCAACATGGAAAAGACCAAAAGAGATCTCAACGCTTTGCATCGTCCTCAAGTAGACAACACCAAAGACAACAAATAGAAGAATGCCACAAATAAGTTAGAGAGGAGAGAGAGAATCTACGGTGCTAATGAAACTAATCAAGCATGTCATCCTCCTCCTGATGTTGTTGATCATTATTTTAGGAAGGTGGACAACACACAAGAGGAGACACATCAAGCATAGTAGATGGAGCTATCACAAGTTCCAAACAAGTACCATGCTCTAATGTTGAGTCAGTTTGTTCGCTAATAGGAGCTAGAATTAATGCTTTTGAAAATTTTGCAGATAAATCATTGTCAGCATCAACATACTCATATTCATCATAAGAAATATTAAGATCAACATTTTCATCATTAACAATATTTTCACCTATTTCTTCATCAAGATTAATAAGAATATGAGCTCTAATAGGAATAGAACTTGAACCATCGTTTGTTTTAAGCATTTTGCATCTTGGAGAATTAGGTTGAACATCTTTTTTAAGAGAAAATGGAATCATGTCAACAATTGTTGTTTTAAGAGAAGAAATGGTTTTGGAAATAGCTTCACGAGCTCTAACACGACATCTTCGTCAATGTTCTCTCACACAAAGATTTTGTCTGGTTTTGGCCAAAGGTCTAGGTTCATCAAGTATAGACTTCATCTCTTCTTTTAGGGAAGGATGAATGGGTTGAGGTATTTTAGGTTGGACAATAGGAGAGGTTGGTTGTTTCTCACTATAGGATGAAGGAGGAGGAACCACACCATATAAAGGAGGAATGGGAGGTGTAGGAAGGAGACTATGTCCATCATGAGGAGGAGCAATAGGTCTACCCTTAGGAGGAATGGATTGATGTTTAAGAGGAAGAGATTTTTAATCCTTGGGAGGAAGAATGGACTCATCTTTAGGAGAAGGAATAGATTTTTCCTTAGGAAGAAGAATATCTCTTTTCTTAGGAGAAAGGATATTCTTCTCTTTAGGAGAAGGGATAGGTGCTTCCTTGGGAAGAAGATTATTTCTTTCCTTAGGAGGAAGAATAATCTTATCCTCAAGAAGGGGTATATGATCATCAAGAGGAATGCTAAGTGTTGGATTTCTATTTTTACATGATAAAATCATCTCATTTTTCCAATTTTTATATGATCTAAAGAGAGCATCACTTCTAGGTTGAAGAGGTTGGAATTGTTCAGACCAAAAATATCCATGCCTCATTGTAGGTTGATACATGCTATGATTAATAGTTATGATTTCATTAGTATGAGTAAATTTCAAACACTTATGAATAGTAGAAGCGGTTGCTTTCATGGAAGAGAGCTAAGGATATCCCAACTTCACACGAAATTGATCGGATGTAGGAATTATAGAAAATTTAACATTTAAACATTTAGTGCTAACATCAATAGGAAGTGTTATAGAACCAATAGAAGGACAAGAAAATCCATCAAAGACTCTAACTACCACATTAGTGTCATCATATATCACTTAACACAATTGCAAAGTATAAAGAAATTCTTCAGTTATCGTATTAACCATGCATGCAGGATCAATAAGAACTCCTCTAGCAGGTATACCTTTGATTTTTGCACTTATGTATAATGGGCCATTAGGTGCTTTAATGGTCACACTAGGATCAAATGTGATACATAAATCCTTAGGAGGTTCTTGTTGATCTACAAGGTTCACCATATTATTAGATTAAAGGCCAACATCATCGAGAGAGAAAGCAAGATGATCGGTCTCAATCACATTAGTGGAATGGGATGGTAAAGGATTAGTGAAAACTTAAAGATTTCGATTAGGAGGAGATATGGATTTGTTTCCTTTATCATTAACACTTGCCACAGATATGGTATTATTATCAATCAATTCTTGAATCCTACTTCTCAATGAAAAACATTTTTTAGTATCATGACCAGGCTAACGATTGTATTGACAAAAGGATTTAGCATCAAAGTAAGGTGAAGTTGTCTTAGATGGATCGATTGGTTTGATTTGGGGAAGTTTTGACACATTCCTTTGTATTAACTAAGACATAATGCTATGCAAATATTCATTCCAAGGAGTAAATTCATTTTCTCTTTTAAAGTATTTAGATAAAGGAGACACACCTATAGTCGCTACTAGTTAATTGTTGTTGTTGTTGTCATTGAATTTGATGAATTGTTTGTTTGGTTTGAACTTTGAAAATGGTTGTTGAACACTATCACCCTTATCACTCAGAGTCATGGAAGGAGATGATTGTTCCAATTGACTCACAATCAATTGATAATTTTGAAGTACTGTGAAGAACTACGAAAAGGAAGTAAACTCAGTTAAGAGAAGTTTATCCCTAATATATTTTTGTAAATTAGCAATAAAAATATTTTGATTATCTTGATCAGGCACAAGAAAACAAATCAAAGAATACAAATGCTTATATCTGCCAATAAAATCAATCACTTTTTCTTTAACACCTTGTTTACAATACATCAAATCAGTCAAAGTAACTTTAGGACAAATGTTATTGTGAAATTTTTGAATAAAAGCATTAGCTAGTTGTTGAAAAGAAGTAATAGAATAAGGAGGAAAAGAACAATACCATTGCAAATCTCTCTCCTTTAATGTTCTAATAAACAATTTTGCTAACAATCTTTGATCATGAGAAAAGTCACTACACAAAGTTTGGAATGTTTTAACATGAGTTAAGGGATCACCTTTTCCATTATAAAGTTCCAATTGAGGGACTTATACATGTTTAGGAGGGACAACACTAACAGTGTCATTGGATAATGGGCTCGCTACATCAAATGTGGGTACATTATACATAGATTGATTCATAGAAGCTATTTGTTGTTAAAAGGAAGACACTATTTGGGCTAGACTATTTATTGTAGCTTTGGTAGAAGGATTGAAATTAGACATGTTGGATTGAGAGGTAGGAGTAACATTGTTGGATGAAGGAAGAGATTGAGAATAAGGAGGTGGGATAGTATGATAAGTAGGTAATGGAGTGTTGGAAATAGAAAGAAGGAAAACTAAGAGGGGGGGTGAATCAGTTTTCACCGGATCAAATCAATTAAGCACAAACTCAGATCTGATCAACTATAGCAGAAAGAAAGATAACAACAATAATAGAAACACACATAACAATAATATTTTTGATGTGGAAAACATGGTTAAGGGAAAAACCACGGTGGGAACCTACCCACAATGAGATGATACTTTTCAGTAGTATGTGTAAATATTACAATGGGGAATGCACATTCATTCAGGCACACTTCCTAGAGCTCACTACTCAAATTACAAAGACCCTGAAGGCTTCAACCCTCAGGGAAGGTTCACTACCTTACAAAAAGATTCTAACTACAATCAAGAAAGAATGAACTGCAAAAATAGCATCTACTAATGCCTGATGATAGTTTTGGTTAAGCTCAAATGTCTTCCCTTCACCAATCTCTGCTCAACACACCACACTGAAAGATGAATTCACTTGTTCACACATGAACCACTCTTTGATAATGAAGACTCAACACCTATGACCCCAAATTACATGAATACTACACCCATTTATATAGATCATCAACCTTGACTACAAGGCTGGACAAACCCATAGCACCTAATTACAAAATTACATCACATGATACATAAATCAACCACTGGACCAATACAATGCCATAAACGACATACCAAAACACAGGAATATATTGACATCAATGACAACAACATATCCTAGCAGTAGCAATGTCCAACAATCTCCCCCTTTAGCATTGATGGCAACATATAAATATGAAAAAAAATCAATGCAAAGGAATAAACCAACATTAGCAAAATCCAACAGGCTCCCCACTAAGATCATGCACACAAAGCTCCAAAAGATAAAATAGTTTTTCACATCTTCTCTCCCCCTTTGATAGCAATGCAAAAGATGTAAACTGATCAAGCTTCTCACCCACTAAGAAGAACAATCTCTCCCCCTTAGAATAAATTCACAGCTCTGAACAACTCACTAACTACTCCAGTTGAGTAGCAGCATCAATTCATCAACCTGGATAAAGAAATAAGACAATGAAGTCCACCTGATTGATGCATCTCAATGCACCTAGTTCTCATCAGGAGGGGCAGAGACCCCTAATTTGTCTCTCAAATACACAAATGTATCTGCAGGTAAAGGCTTAGTGAAAATATCTGCAATCTGATCTTTTGTAGATACATACTCCAATTATACTTCTTCATCACTAACTTTCTCCCTCAAGAAATGATACTTAATTAATATATGCTTAGTTTTAGAATACAGTGCCGGATTCTTGGAAATATTAATAGCACTTGAATTGTCACAGTAAATAACAATAGGCTCATCATACACAACTCTAATGTATTTCAACATCTGTTCATCCAAACTACTTGAGTATAATTTGTAGCAGCAACAATATATTTAGTTTCAATAGGAGATAGAGATATAGCATCTTGTTTCTTTCTCTCCCATGACACCAACTTCTTCCCCAAAAACAAAGTTCCACTAGTAGTGCTCTTCTGGTCATCTACATCACCTGACCAATCAGCATCAGTATAGGCACATAACATAAAATCATCATTCTTTGGATACCACAACCCATAGTCAATAGTTCCCTTCAAGTATTTGAAACTTCTTTAACAATAGTAACATGAGTCTCTTTAGGATCAGCTTGAAATCTGGCACAAAGACACACAACATGCAAAATATCTGGTCTATTCTGAGTCGGGTACAATAGTACACCAGCCATAGATCTATACAAGGTATGATTCACTTTCTTAGATTCATCACTCTTAGATAACTTGCATCTAGTCACCATAGGAGTTCCAACATGTTTAGTATTAGCTAACTCGAATCTCTCCAACAATTCCTTCACATATTTAGATTGAGAAATGAAAATACCTTTACCGGTCTGAGTAATCTGCAATCCTAAGAAGAATTTCATCTCACCTATCATAGACATCTTAGATTCCTTTTGCATATCATTAGCAAACTTCAAACTCAAATCATCATCTCCTCCAAAAATAATGCCATTCATAAATACTTCAACGATCAAAATGTTATCATACTCAACCTTAAATTATAAGTTATTGTCAGCAGTGCCTTTACAAAATCCCAACTTCATCAAATACTTATCTAATCTTGCATACCATGCTCTAGGGGCTTTCTTTAGTCCATGCAGTGCTTTCTTCAATCTGCATACCATGTCTCCTTCATCTGATAAACAAAATCCTTCTGGTTTCTCAATGTAGACTTCCTCCTCAAGATCACCATTCAAAAAGGTTGACTTGACATCCATCTGATAAACTGAGAAATTAATGTAAGGAGCATAAGCTAGCAATAATCTAGCAACTTCAATTCTAGCTACAAGAGAAAAAGTCTCTTCATAATCAATTCCTTCCATATGAGAGCATCCCTTACATACCAATATTTCTTTGTTTCTTACCACTTCACTGGTTTCATTCAATTTATTTTGGAACACCCATTTAGTGCCAATCACATTTTTGTCTTTAGGTCTTGGAACAAGCTCCCAAGTGTTATTCTTTTCAATTTTGATTCAACTCCTCCTCCATATCTTTTATCCAATTCTCATCCTTACATGCTTCAGCAACATATTTAGGCTCAATCTTAGAAATCTGACATATCTCTTCAGCAATAAGTCTTCTCCTAGTCATCACACCCTTGTTCTTATCACCAATAATTTGATTCTCAGAGTGATTCAATTTTACATACCTTAGAGTCTTTGGATTATTTTGATTCTCAGGATCTTGAAGTCCTTCATCGACAGCAGCAATATCTAGATTAACTATCTCTATCGGATGAATCTGCTTCAAGATCTCAGTCTGCGCAGGCTTAGAAATAATATCCTATTCATCAATCTCATATCTACATGCTCCAATATGCTTACCAAAACATTCATCAACTTTTACATTTGCACTTTCTACTATCTTTTTCAATCTCTTATTGTAACAGCGGTAGGCCTTTCTCTTAGTAGCACATCCCAAGAAGATTCCTTCATGACATTTTGCATCAAACTTTCCTATACCCTCATCTCTTTTTATATAACATTTGCTTCCAAAAACTCTAAAATATCTAACAGTAGGAACATGACCAAACCATAGCTCATAAGGAGTCTTACAGGAATTAGATTTTATATGCACCCAATTGAATATGTAAACAGTAATGCTAACAGCTTCCTTCCAAAAGGTTTGCACGATATTTCCTTCAATCAATATTGTTCTAATAGAATCCAATATTGTTATGTTCTTCCTTTCAACAACTCCATTTTGTTGAGGGGTTTTGTGAGTAGATAATTGTCTTCTAATTCCATTCCTCTCACAGAATGTATCAAACTCACCAGACATGAATTCTCATCCTCTTTCGAATCTTAGACACTTCAGCTTCAACCCTATGTCAGTCTCCACCTTTGCTTTGAATATCTTGAATTTCTCCAATGCTTTTGATTTCTCCCTTAGAAAAGACCCACATCATTCTAGAGTAATCATCAATCAGCAACATGAAATACCTATCACCCTACATGCTTCTCACTCTAGTAGAACCACACAAGTCAGTATGCACAAGATCTAATAGTCCATTAGATGTATACAATTTTCTTTTAAATGATGTTCCTGTTTGCTTCCCTAATTGAAATTATTTACATACCAGATTAGAGGGCCTCACAATCTTAGGCAAATCTCTAACAGCTTGAGTAGAACTTCTTTACCATACAATCAAAGTTAACATGACACATCTTCCTATGCCACAACCAACTTTCATCTATTTGAGCAATCAAACAACTTTTCTCACCAACATTCAAATGGAAGATATTACCTTTAGTTTTAGTCCCTGTTGCAATCTCTAAACCAGAGGCATTCAGAATCTTGCATTTACCATTCTTGAATTGCAAATCATATCCCTTGTCAACCATTTGTCCAACACTTAGAAGATTGTGCTTTAATCCTTCAACATATAAGACATCATCAGTATTATTCTTACCATCAAAAAATATAGAACCTCTACCACGAATCACGCAAGCTTTATCATCTCCAAACCTTACTATACCACCATTATACCCTTCCATACTCACAAATTTACTTTTATCACCTGTCATATGATGTGAACAACCATTGTCAATTACCCATTCATCTTTCTCTTCAATCTTAGCAGTGAAATCTTTCTCCTCAACAATGTAGTTTGTAGGATTCACTGGTACCAGAACATCTTCTTTGATAGCAATGAACACAAACTTGTCTCGTGAATTCTCATTTTCTGATTCTTTGTCTATCACACCTTCATCAGCAACATAATAGCATCTCTTCTTATTTCTTTACTTCTGGTAGGGCTTGTAGGGCTTATCATGCTTATCATACTTCTCATATCTATCATGCTTATCAAATCTATCATGTCTTTCATGCTTATCATACCTAGACATTCTTTCAGGACACCTAGAAGCAAAATGTCATATCTTATTACAAGAGAAACATTTCAAAGGTAACTTTCCATCATACTTACCAGCTCCCTTAGACAATCTTTGGGCAATAAGTTCTTCAAGCTCATCCAACTCTTTCTCTTGTTCTTCCATCTCTCTCATATCTTTTTCATATCTTGAAACCCTAGATGGACTCACTCCCAGATCAAACAGTTGCTTCCCAAATACAAAGGCTTTAAATGTAATCTAAGATTTACCATGTGATTCTCTAAATTTTCTCAACTCAAATGCAGCCAACTTACCAACCAACATATCTCTTGTCACAGTAGTCACACTCTGGATCTCATTAGTAGCAACAACTTTAGTTTTATATGCAGAAGGCAAGGATCTCAATACCTTAGCAACAATCTCATCTTCCTCAAGAGTTCCACCGACACATCTAATGTTCATAATAATCTCATTCACTTTAGCCATAAAGGAAGTTATATTTTCATCTTCTCCCATCTCTAATGTTTATTCAAACTTTGCAATTTAGCAACTTTAACTTTGCATCTCCTTCATACAAGACCTCAAGCTTTTTCCATATTTCATGTGCAGTTTGAAGTCCCATCACATTAGTCATCTCTGAATCGATCAAAGCACTCAGCAATGCTTCCTTAGCCCTTATGTTATGTTCAACTTCCTTAATCTCATCAGCAGTAACTGGTCCATTCAGAGGAACATTGTAAACATTCTTTTTAATCTTCCAATAATCTTCACCAAGACACTTCAAATGAACTTCTATCTGATCCTTCTAGACAGTATAATTATTTCCATCAAATCTAGGACTCTCCTTAAATACATAAGTTGTCATCCCAACTCTCCTCGAGCGGTTAAGCTTCTTCTGGAGGATCTAGCTCTGATACCACTTGTTGGCAACAAGAAGAAGGAAAACTGAGAGGGGGGTGAATCAATTTTCACCGGATTAAATCAATTAAGCACAATCTTAGATCTGAACAATTGCAGCAGAAAGAAAGACAACAGCAATAACAACAACACACATAACACCAATATTTTTGGCGTGGAAAACCCAGTTAAGGAAAAAACCATAGTGGGAACCTACCTACAATGAGATGATACTCTACAGTAGTATGTGTAAATATTACAATGGGGAATGCACATGCATTCAAGCACACTACCTAGAGCTCACTGCTCAAATTATAATGACCCAGAAGGCTCCAACCCTCAGGGAAGGTTCACTACCTTACAAAAAGATTTGGACTACAATCTGGAAAGAGTGAACTGCAAAAATAGCATTTGCTAATGCCTGATGACAATTTCGGTTAAGCTCAAATGTCTGTCCTTCACCAATCTTTGCTCAACACACCACACCAAAAGATGAATTCACTTGTTCGCACATACACCACTCTCTAATAATGCAAACTCAACACCTATGACCCCAAATTACATGAATACTACACCCATTTATACAGATGATTAACCTTGACTACAAGGTCGGCCAAACCCATAACACTTAATTACAAAATTACATCACACGATACATAAATCTGCCATCGGACCAATACAATGTCATAGACGACATAGCATGGACCTAAATCAACTTCTCGAACATGCACCACCACCAGAAATCTTGTCAAGATCAACCGCAACATGTTACACCACCAAGAAACTGCATAACACAAAAAATATCACCAGACCATGAAGATCATCAATAACACACAATAAACAATGCAGACCGCCAAGACAAATAGGACATGATTAGGAAACACCAACAAGAATGTTAGAACTATCCACAATAGTTGCACCAACACCACTTATGCAAAATTTCATCGATCAACATGCTAACATTCAAGAACACTCAACAACAACAACACAGATAAGAAATATGGCTTCTAGAGCACCAAATCATGAACCATTTGAAATGAAGATACACACAAACATCTAAAACATTCTCCCAAATCTGCAACACAAGATATGATCATACCAGAGCTCACCGGATCAAAAACCAGACTCTACCAACCATTGAATAGAAAGACCAAACCTCAAATCGGATCAAATGATATGATCAAGAAAACTTTCAGATTACTAAAAGCAATAAGAAATGAAGTATTATACTATCCCAAATAGATAAACCAACTAGATCAACTCACTGCAATCACCAGATCACCAAAACAATTCTCTGCAATACCAAAACACAAGAATATGTTGACATCAATGACACCAACATATCCTAGCAGTAACAATGTCCAACATGGAGAAGGTTGGGTAACACATGGAAGAATCCTAGGAGGAATGAAGGAATTGTGATTGGAATTACCCCCTTGACTAACATTTATAGGTGGTGAGTGTGATTGGGTAACAAGGGGAACACCCATGGTAGGAGAAATGAAAGAAGAGGTATTGCCTCCATGTCTAACATTTGTAGGTATGACATTATATGTTGAGGTAGCCATGATGTTTGATGTGAAGGTAGGCATACTAGTCATAGGATTTTTCAAAGGAATGAAATGATTAACGTGACTAGGAGGTTGTGTATAACCCAGGTTTTTAGCACAACTCTTCATAGGCATGATGTTAGAATCAACAATATGAGTAATACCATGCAAGATATGAACACCGTGTTTATCACTTTGAATCATTCTTTGTAATCCTTCAATCAATTGGAGAGCTTCACTTTCCGGGTATTCTTGACTCATCTATTGTTGAAGATTGTCAAATTGATTGTCCATCTTCACCAATTGATCAACAGATACCCTAGTTAATGACTCCTCCTCATTATGAGAATTATCAAGAGGATAAATGGGAATATCTATAGGATTGGAAGAACCACCAATATCCTCATTTAAAAAGCTAGCCAAATTAGGCTCCATTTCCTCAGTATTAAACCTTAGGCGGCCTTAATTATACAACTTCTCCTTATGGGGATACTATAGGTAGGACTAATAGTAGTAAAACTCATGCACTAAGGGAGGAAAATTGGAAATTTTAATTTCGAGTTTCAAAATGCAAAATTTTAGTAAAATGATTGAAAGATTAAAGATTAATAATGCAATCTCCTAGGAATTTAAAATTTAAAATTAGGGTTTTGCTAAAATAACCTCTTAATTTTTAAATTTAAAATTATCCCTTAGAAGATAGAAACTGAAATTTAAAATTAGGGCAAAAAATGACCTCTTAATTTTAAAAAGTTGAAGGAGGGAAGATCAAAATTAAAATTAGGGTTGTCCAAAGCTAACCTCTTAATTTTAATTTTTTGAAATGTTGAAATATTGAAGAAAACAATTTAATTTAAAAATTAGGGTGTATGTAATTAAGCACTTACTTTTAAAATTTAAATTGAAAATTGAAATGTTGAAATTCATATCTGTTTTTGATCTTAGGGAAACCTAAAATCAAGAAAATTTCACAAATCTTTGGAATTGAGCATTAAAATACAGTCAAAATAGGCTCCCGAAATTCAAGGAGAAAAAGTTGGGACCAGGTAGGTAGCTACTTGGTCTAACCAACTTTTTACCAAATTTTCAAGGAAGCAAGATATTGTGCTTTTAATGCAAATTCTAGAAGGATATGGGAATTGGAGATGTCTAGATATGCAAAAACAACTCATGAAGGTCAAAAAAGGACACACTCAGGATGTTCGAGAAGATGATTAATTGAAAGAATAACAAAAAAGGGCATACTTAAGAGCTGAATTTTATGATATTTAGGAGTACAACAAGAGTCTTTAGATTTATCTGAGTCAATTAAATACTTTAAAGAAATTTGAAAAGTGCACAAGATTAATTTAAATTTAAAAATTAAGGTTTGTTGCATAAACCGCTTAATTTTAAAAATTTAAATTTGAAAATTTGAATGTTGCAAGGTGGGAAAGTGAATTTTGAAATTGAAGCAAGGAATCAAATTTGAAAATTAATTCAAGATCTACACAATCCACAAGTTCAATTTTAAAATCTAAAATTAGATTTTTTTTATTTAACCACTTAATTTAAAAAAAATTAAAAATTGAACATGTAAATGAAAACTTGAATTGTAAAATTGAAGAGTTCTCGGATCTAAAACAATTAATCCAATTTAGACAAATCACAAGCTCGATTTTGAATCTCAAAATTAGGGGTTTTTGTGAATTTAACCTCTAAATTTTTTAAAATTGTAAGGAAATTAAGCTTGTAATTGAAAGTTTGAATTTTAAATTGCATACACTCAAATCTAAAAATAAAAATCAGAATTAAGGGTGTAAGGAGTCAGGTTCACCAAAATGTAAAGGGGAAGATTTAGGTGACTTGCCAATTTGTAACAATGAAGGAGAAATCACCAAATCACCTATTTTCATTTGGGGGAGATGTCTTTACATTCAAAAGAGGGGGTAAATTCACTAGGTTCAGTCACTAATCAGATTAGGATTGAATACTAAGTAGATTGATTGAAATGGAATATGTTTGACCCTCTTTTGTAAGTTGACTAGTTGAATTAAGACTAAGTGTTGGAAATAAAGACAAATAAGAGAAAATAGTGAGCTATAGATTCAGGATTTTGTCGTGCACTTGGATCTGAGAAGTTTGAGATGATTTGGAGCTGCTCTGCAAAATTTGCCAAAAGTAGCAAGGATCATGTGTCTGGACTAGGTCGCCTACCCTCTTGGTCCTATGAACTTTTCATGCGTCAAAAAGGGTTTCTTCGTCTCTACAAATAAATCTTAATTCCAGGAGTATAGTTGCACACCTACTTCCTGCACATAGAAGGAAAGGGAAATGTGTTGGGAATAGGGGTTTGCCTTTAGATCCAACCCCAGTTTTGGAATTAACCAAGTGGTTGAAATAATGTAATTGAAATGACTGAAAGTAGAAATCCTCCTCTTTGAGGGGATGTTGAATTGACTGAAAATGAAATGCTTATACCTCCTTGTGAAGTTTTTCTTGCCTCTACATGGAATTATGATTTAATTGAATTAGAATGATGATCTCCTCTTCGATAATTGAAATCTTGACTCTATTGCTGCTCCAAAGCTTGAAGGAAGACAGAAAATTATCAATTTCTCTTGAATGCTTGAATGCTTGATCTCTTGAATTCTCTGATGCTTGATAATGATTGTGGATGGTCAAATGAGAGGGTAAATCCCTCTTATATACTTGCCAATAGGATGAATTAATTAATTTTCTGACATGAGCCGACATAGAGGGGGTTTTACTGCTTCAAATTTGAGATAGGTCAGGGGGAGGGGCCCAAGGATAGATCCCCATTAAGGGGAACTAGGGCACCACTCCCTGGTCCTTCCCTAATTTGGGGCAAGATCAAGGTGGCGACTAGGTGCATCACTAAGTTGAGTGAAGTTTTTGACATGTGTGAGCATAATCAGGTCTTTGATCAGACCGAGGGGCGCAAACACTAAGGTGAAGACCCAAATGCGGTCGGAAATTGCAAGGGGTACAATTTTAGGATGTTATAGCATTATAAACATCGCCTCCTGAAGATGAGGGGCCTTGCCACTTAGTGTAAAATGGTTGATAGTGTCGCACGAGGGCATCTATAGGCATTTGCATAAGTAGTGTGGACATGTCATTTTGTGATGACGTTGGCATGGGTAATTGGGTTTGTCATTGAGGTAATCTATAATTATGGGTGCATCAGGTGACGTGATACTCATGTTATTGGCGACCATGTTGGCAAAACTGAGATTTTTGTGAGCTTCAATGATTTCATCGACCATTAGGGCATTATCTGTGTTAGCTAAGAATTGATCGACCAGATTGATTTCGGCATTTGTGTCATCTATTTTATTGACCATAGTATTCTCAGGGATGACAAAATGAAGAGTATCATAAGTGATGGGAACATTTCCTGTCATGATGGTACTGACACCGAACTCAGGGTTTTGTTGTGGATCTGAAAACCCTAGTCCTAACTAAGATGATTGTTCTATAGCATGTCTAGATCTGGAATGATTAGTGACAGGCATGAACTGCATGAGACAAAAATATTTGAAATGACGAGGTCAAGAGACTAGATTGACAGATTGATCTAATCGAACAGACAAGAAATGATGACCTAGAAAGTGACCAGATAATGTCTGATTAAAAATAATGTCATATTGGGATAGTTTAGGAGGATACACCAAAACAAAAAGCTAGTAAGGTAAAGCAATGTGGATCAAACCTCTGGCTCGAGGTGATAAGATCATAATGAATTACAAGATGAAACCTTGGGACACAATATAGTCCAAGGAAAGATGATGACTATCATGAAAAGGGATACAAACTATATGATCAAGATCAAGTCCGACGAAAAACCAAAGGGATAGAAAGACCTAGATCGATGAATGAAAGATGAAAGAGATAAAAGAGTGATATGATAAAAAATCAGCTCAAATAGGACAACTGACAACTCAGTGATGCAAGTCAGCCAATGAGATGACTCAAATGTGCTAAGAGAAGGAATATCTTGACAACTGAATAATCCTATCATAGACCAATCATAATTTTGACAGTGTGATAATATCTAAGGAACCGAACCTGCTAGACAACAAGAAACGCTCAAGATCTAACAAATTCTGACATGAAGCAGGCAGACTTTTGACAGCGCAACAACACTCGAGGATCAAAATATCACTTGGACAAATAGCTAAGTCTAAAAATATAATAATTCCAATGAGATCTAGATAAAATTTCGACAACGTGGCGACACTCGAGGATCGAAAGATCACTAGGACGAACAACCAACTCTAAAAATCTAAGAATCCCAATGAGATGCGGACATAATTTTGATAGTGTGATGACACTCGAGGATCAAAAAATCACTAGGACGAACAACCAACTCTAAAAAAATTAAGAATTCCAACGAGATGAGGACAAAATTTCGACAACATGACGACACTTGAGGACCGAAAAATTGCAAGCTAAAGGTTCCCAACATAAAAGATCAAAAAATGCTATTAAGTGAGGCACAATTTTGACAACATAACCAGAGTGAAATGATAAACCCACCAAAAGACAGTGCAAACCCTTCACAATAGGTTGAAAACCCGCTGAAATAAGTGACAACCCCACTAGACTAGGAAATGAACCCGCTATAACATACTGTGAGGATAAGACCAAAAATGCAAAATCAAACCCGCCACAATAGAGAGCGATCCCATGAGTTTGAGATGAAAACCCACGAGAATACAAAATGATAGTGACTACACTAAGTATGTCCATTCCAGCTCAAATTTGGCAACATTCCCGCTATAATAGACTACAAACCTGCTATACTAGACTGCAAACTCGCTAGACTAATATTTTGACAAAATACTTTGACACCAAACACAGCAAACATGTAAGAATGACTTGAATAGAAATAAATAGTCAAGTACTCCCTAGGATAGCCAAATCCAATAGATGAAATTGACTTTCACTGCGGTAGAAATCTGCATGTATTCCCACGTATTTGCCTACAAATGCTGAAAATCTATGAAAAATACACTCAAACATCAACAAAAAAATGTGAGAAATGACCCGTGAAGTGGGTCCCACCGGGCGTGCCAAAAAATTTGTGATGAAATATGTGCACAAATACTAGTGACTAAAAATAAAGCTAATTAATCAAGCAAACAAAGACATCATACACCTCAAGATAAGAATGATAAAATCAAAGGCGTAAATAAAATGGCAATGCTACACAAACTAAAATGTCTGCTTCAATTTGATTATTCTTGGATATTATGTGTGCTCAATGATGTCTTTGAATGCTTGGTATTTCTCCATGATATTTGATGCAATGATGATGGATGGAAATGATGTATGATTATAAAAATGGATTTGATGGTGAGTGATAATTTCGACAGAGTGATGATACGTTTGTGTGAAGGTGGATGAAATGCATAGAAAAGGGATGGTTTAAATAGGAGTTCAAAGGAAGGATAGGGGGTGAGAGAATGCAACACTTGTCCTCGAGGATAAGTGACACTCCAAAGGGAGCCATGTGGAGGAAGATTCCTGTAATGCCCCGCCAGGAACCCTAAAGGAAAACAACACAACTAGGCAACTAAAGGGTGAAATATTTTTTTTTTAAAGATTAAGTATATTAATTATAACAATTGCACATTTAATAACACAATGGAAGTCTAACACATGATTTCCTAAGGGTTACCGATGAATATTAATTCATAGATTATATTAACACCATGGTTAATCCAATTGTCCATTTAATTAGGTAAATTAAATGCTTAAAATTAAACCTACACATACATCTAAATTCCATAATGAAAGAATCAAAGTATTCCAATGCATTCATTTATCCATATTTCATTTATACATAAGATCAAAGCAACTGAATTAACATACATTCCACCGATATAATATTACAATATCCATAAATACATGGCTTCCAAAAATACCACGGAATCCAAAAGTTACAATATCAAGGTTACATAAAAGTTTGATACAATGACCACAAGGTCTCAACTGAACAATGATCACGAACAAGAGTTGGTACATGAACCATGAACCAAGAAACACCAGCGAAGCCTTTCCTCACCTAAAGATACAATCCAGAACATTCGATGGGAAGTGGCACTACCACCCGACCATGTGATCCCGAAATGGAACCACCCCACCATGCTAGGAGATAGTAGAAGACCATCAAGCAAGAAAAATAAGACAAGTATGATAGAACTACATGACTCCACAAACATCCATGTGACTCAACTCACAAACACTAGTGACTCTAAGGAGAGAGTGTCATCACATGGCTTAAGGTGGTTACCCTGGTAGGCCTCCATAGGTCTCGGCCCCCATCCTGGGTTATCCTGGTAACCTCTCCCAAACCTGCGGCTCCATCTAAGCCTCATGCGGACCATACCAATCCTTTCGTGAAGACAAAGTGATAGGTTTTCCATTCAAGGCCTTCTCACCACATCCTGAGCCTATACAAGCACTCAACCATGTGCAAGGCATATTATCTTAATTAATATTTAATCTACCCACCCCCTAATCAATTATTAGGTTATCACTTCTTAACTGACTTTCGAGGGGTTATCCTGCCATCCACTTTGGGTGCGGCCCCCACTTGAAAGCCACTCACACTCATAGGACACTAATAGGAAAGGCCTCTCTATGAGAACTCTATGGCGAAATAGACAGCCATAACTAATCCTGACAAACCATAGGTGAAGGATACACAATCACTAACCTAGGATTGACCATTTGGAACAAAACACACAATGGCTCATATCAACAAGGTTACACAACAACACCTGACCAAGGGGGTATAACAACATATGACATAACGACAACTCAACCAAAATTGCAATGAAATTAAGCTTGACTGCAAATACCATTTACACAAGATCCTAATACAAGCAATCTTTTCTTTAAACAACCAAAAGCATAAAATACTTGCAATTAAAGATTTTCCAGAAAATAAGGAAATACAACTATATTAACACAAGGAAATCAATGTTGTCATTTGTCCAATAAAGTTAAATAAAATCACATTAAAATTAACCCCCTAATTATATGTTCATGATTAATTTACAAATAAACCCGATTAGATTATATCAATAATCTAAATTAAATTCCAAATTAAAAAATTTATATAATAATATAATATAATTACATAAATATATATATTCTTCGAATATAATATTATATAATTATATCACATTAAAATATATAAGAAAAAGAAGATATAATTTTGAAATATCTTTCATTTCCAATAACATAATTAAAACCACAGAAAATACTATATATATATATATATATATATATAATTTTAACATATTAAAAATTAGATAAAACTGAATTATATAACATTGGGCACGGAACCTGATTGTACCATATTCTGGAATACAAAATAAAACCCAGGGAAAAGCAACCCATATTGACTCACTGCTACCGCACGGTAGCAGGTACTACCGTAGGTAGTACATGCTACCGCTGGTAGCACTGCTACCGCCGGTAGCAACTACCGACCCTCCCAAAACCAAAAAAAAATTATATATATATATATATATATATATATATATATTTTTTTTTTCTTTTTTCTTTTTTTAAATTCCATAGCATAAAAATTATAAATTTCAATTTTCAATAAAATTTATTTCCCTAGAATTTATTTAATATAATTTTCCCCAAAATAATTAAATAAAGCAATTTCCCCATAATTTTTAATAACCCAATAAATTTAATTAAAACTAAATTTATTACTATAGTAACTAAATAATTACACAGAGATATACAAATATTGACAGAACAACCATAGCCAAATATCGAAACCAATACCAAACAAGAGGGAATATTTTCTCTGGTAAATCCCATTTTCTACCAAAACTTGCAACTTTTATGCACGGTAAAACATCTTGGCAAAATTTGCCAGAATAACTTTTCCAAAATCCTCAAAAAATTTAATCTACAAAGACTCAGGAAATAACTTCTTTCCATAAACTAAAATTAATTTCAGGAATGAATTTTAGCCAAGAACATGAAATAACCAGAAAGGGTTTTGGATTTGACAAATATTTTTAACACACATCATTCAGAAAGAGGGAAGAAATAAAATATTTTCTTTAAAAACAACCAGAAGAGGCCACCCAACCTGTATAGCTTTCCTGGAAGGTTTACGTGGAAGAGCTCAGTCCTATATCGGTTATCCAAGCCAATCCCTCTTCCAGCAATCCTCTGATAATTTCTTCTTCAACAAAATATTGCTTCCAAAATTTCTGCCTCCTCCTTGTGTACCAAAAAGAGAAAGATCTATTCTTTTTAACCTAAAATTTTAGGTTTCACATATTTTTCCCAAAAAAACCCTAATATTTAATTTTAGTAATAAAAGCAATTTTCTTTTCTTTTCTAATTCCTAACAAAGGGATAAATTAACATGCAATAAGCAAATCTTTTTTTTTCTTTCTTTTCTCATGCAAATTAATTAATTTTCTAAACAAAGAAAATAAAGCAATACTTTAATTCTAATTTATTCTTTTATTCATTTATTTATTCTTTTATTCATTTATTTATTTAAAATTCTAGGAAACAATAAATGAAATTAATCTAATTTATTTTTCACTAAAATTTAAATAAGATATAATTTAAATACAATTCAACTTGCAATCTAATTTAATAATTTCTTTTAATTAATTAAATTTAAAATCTCAATGCATAAAATACATAATTCCATAAATACCAAATATGAGATAACTCCATAAATTTAATTAATTAATTAAGTCCACTAAACACACAAACTGAGCAAACCCCAAGCAAAGACTCATAAAAGGGTCAAACGACAAAATACGAAGGCTGAACAAACTGACAGGATGACCAACTGACGACACTCACAAGAGTGTAACTGGGTAAAATAGGGTCAACTACTACCTCCTCCACTTCCATCAGACAAATATAAAGCATGCTCAGACCTATGAAGCCAGGTGGAGATGATACCTCGTACCTACCCGGTACTTGTACCTACAATATTCTGCATCACCGAACCACACATGCATGTATACAATATAGAAAACACTGCATACACACCAATGAAGGAGAATCGCGACGTTCCTTGTCTCACCAGAGTGAGTGAAGGAAAATCGTCCCCATGCATCCAATACACTCGTAAACACTTTTCACATTGCATAGATAAAATAAAGTGTCAGTACATAGGAATAATCCATAAAATGCCATAAATCACAAGTACTGAAATACTACAAATAAATTATGCATCTCATATCCAGATAAAGCATGAAATAATGTCATATAAGTTTGAATAACACATCATAGTAATGTATCCACTGAAAGTAAACAATAGTAAAATATGAGTCTAATAAGTTCAAATGAGGAGGGGTACTACAATTCCACACTTGTCCTCAAATAAGAAAAGTGGTTCAATGGGAAGAGACAAGTGTCCAAAAGGAGGAACACATGTCTTGGGAAGGAATGACATGTGTCCTCAAGGACACATGTCTATTTGGGGAATAACCACCCCAAAATAGAATATATTCCAATATTTGGAAAATAGGGAATGTGCACCAATGTGGGAGAGGAGGTTAGAAGGGATAGGATAAGGTTGGTTAGGGGGGACAGGGTAGTTAGAAGGGATAGGATAAGGTTGGTTAGGGAGGATAGGGTAGTTATAACCCAAGGGTAAGGATAGGGGTTAGGTTAGATGGGGATAGGGTTAGGTGATTAGAAGTTAGGAGGAAAGCGACATATTCAAATAATTAATTAATTAATTAAATGGGGTGAGGAATTAATTAATTTAGCATTAATTAATAAAAGGGAATTTGAGGTGGTATTAATTAATTAGGAATTAATTAATGGGATAGGATAAAAGGCTAATGAATTAAATAAAATAAAGAATTTATTTTATTCAATAGAAGAAGGGTGAAAGGGGATTTAATTAAATAAATGGTTTTAGATTATCCATTAATTAATCAAACAAGGCTATAGCGTAATTAATAAAATTAATTAGCTAGAAGGGGAATAACACTAATTAATTAAATAATATGATTATTTAATTTAAAAGCATTCAGGATAGCAAAATTTAATTAATTAGATTAATCAAATTTTAGTTGTCTACAATAGGCAAACATTTCTGGAGTATTATCGGCTCTCAATAAAAACTACTTTAATTCCACCTATAATGAAACATTATAAGATGGATTAGGTATCATAGAATATTCAAGAATATGGACCATGGATGTATGGTGATAGTTGGACCAATCTGAATATGATATTGTTGCAGATGATGTCAACATAAATGATGACTAAAATTGATAGGGTAACTCAACAAATTTTGTAGAATTTGTCACGATAGAAGCTGCTATAAGCAAGGAAAGAAAAATATCCAAAGATGGACATGGTGATGCAAATTCATCAAATTTGACATAAAAAAATAAGACTAGTGACCTCAATAGTATCATCCAAATTAACAAGGTTGGATTACATGTGTATGCTTCTTGATTCAATAGTGTAGAACTTGTTTTGCATCAATATTTCAAATCACATTGTGATCCATCATCAAGATGAGAGCTTTGTAGGAGAAAAAAATTTAAATTGTAGATCAAATAGGTTTAAAAGGTTGGGGGGGAGGGGTGAAAGGTGGCACAAAGTCTAAAGAAAGTGAAAAAAACAAGAAAGGTTGAAAAAAGAAAACTAAAAATAGGGAAAAAGAATCAACCATTACTTTATATGAAAAGAATAAATAAAGAACCAAATAATATATAGACTAAGGAGTAAAAAATAAATGAACAAGTATAAACAAGTGTCATGTAGTGGCTAGTACTTGTTGTCATAGTATTGTAATCAAAAAATAATAATTTTAAATTATTATAATTTTGAATTCTAATAAAAAAATTGTTTTAATTTTTAATTATTATAATTTTGAATCATTTTTATTTTAAAATTATATTATTATAATCATATTTATGTAGTACTAACTATAACTCTTTCTCTAATAATATAATATAAATAATTATAATATAACAAATTTTATAGTGAAATTTTTTTTTTTTTCTTAAGAGCATAATCCCAATTTAATTTTAAAAACCTATATAATTATAATTATAATAATAAATTAATCTCAAATTTAAATATTAATTTGTGGTGTAATATTATATTATTTTAATTATTTTTATGTAATATTAATTATAAGTGGTCTTAATAAAATAACTATTAATAATTATAAAAGTGAAAATAGACATTTTTTGAATGACTTGATGAAAAATATTTAAATTTAAGATTAAAAGTAATTAAATTATTTTGTATATATTAAAATGATTAAAAAATTGGCCTATTAATGGTTTTGCTCAGGCTAATTCGAAATTCAAGAAGGTGAAGGTGGTGGAGTGGTCCAAGCCAAGGGATGGATGGTATAAAATAAACTTTGATGGGGCCTCAAACGGTAACCCAGGGTCGTCATGAGCTAGATTTGTGGCATGAGATTGGGAGGGCATTATTGTAATAATTGGAGCTTCAAAACTTGCAGAGGGAATAGACAATGAAGTTAAGGCTTAGGCAGCTATTTAAGCATTGAAAATGGGGGAAAATTGGGCTTCTTGGAAATACAGCTTGAAGGAGATTCCTTGATTATTATTAATGCAATAAAAAAAAGGTGAAATACATGCCTAGAATTTGAATAAATATATAACCATTGCCAATAATATATTAGAGACTTTTGAGGAATTTGAAGTTGGGCATGTGATGAGATCAGGAGATGACATAGCGGACAAGTTATCCAAATGAGCAGCAACTCTTGATGAGCCAAAAAGTATGGTGGAAGATTTTCATAATCTTGAGCTCTGTCTCTGAGTTGGAATAGTGTGTCGTCATTTTCTAGAAGTTGTTAATGAAAGGGTGTGGTGGTGAGGTGATGTGACATGGTTAGCACTTGGTGCTCACAATTGAGAATGGGTGGCAACTACATTTTAATATGGAGGCCACCTTTTCCTTGATTACGCCAAGGCAACAATCTGCATTAATGGGCAAAGTCACTGAGAAAAGAATGAAAAATATTTTCAAATTTGATGAAGATATTTTCATTTAAATTAATGGAAATCCTTCTGGGCCAAGAGTTTTTTACAACTAAACATAGGTATAGGACAAATATAGACATTGTGTCAATGGTGGCAGTGTGGGGGTTAGAAGTTAGATGGAAAGAAGAGGTTGAATGGGTGTTGAAGGGTTGTGTGGAAAATGATTGGTTGTATGGTTTGCATTTGTTGTTAAAAGGGGAAAATTTGGGAGTAGATTTTATGCTTGTAGAGGTGGCCAAGGGCACAGATGAGGGGACTCCTCAATAGCTAATGTTGTTTATTCATTGAGCATAGGGAACTAACAAGGATGAGCATCACACAGAAGCATATATCGACTGGGATTCATTGATTCATTACCTACGTGTGAAGGAACGAGAGTGATCCAAAGGAAAGAGGAAGGCAAGACCAAAAGAAGAACCAGAAGCAAGATTCAAGATGAAAGAATAGTGGGTTAACGGGCCTTTGAAAGCAGTGAGGAAGAAATGAAAAGAATTTTTATTTTTTTGTTTAAAGCTTGTTTATGTAGTTACTTGATTGATTGTTATATGTTTTAAATTGTTAAACCATATAAATGGGTGTACAGTGCATAATACTGGTAGGCAAGGGTAGGGTTTTGGTTGATGCTTTGTCAAACTATGGACATTATTTTGGAGCAAATTTTGGCAATGTTTCTTTGTGATATGGGATAGATGATATTAGACCTTATGTACTTTTTTTTAATATCAATAAAATTCATATAATTATTGATAAAAAAAAAAAAATGATTCAAAATTTATGATTCAAAAAAATTTTAAAAATAACCCGTTCATGTTTTTCCAATGGTTAATCCTTTTTGTAAGGACCATGGAAGTAAGGAGGAGATTTGGTCAAAACCTGAGCAGGGATGGGTTAAGATCAACTTTGATGGGGCCTCTAGGGGTAACCCAGGTATTTCCAAAGCGGGATGTGTGGCTTGCGATGATGAAGGGAAGGTTCTTTTTAAAGGAGCAAAAAAGCTACAAGATGGAACTAATAATGATGTAAGGTGCAAGTAGCTTTATTAGCAACTGATTTGGCAGTGAACATGAAGGTTTCGAAAGTCCATTTAGAGGGAAATTCTCAAGTTGTGGTTAAAGCAATCATGAAAGGAGTAACCCCGAGTTGGAGATTAAATAAGTTTATCACCTTTATCTACTCAAGATTAAAAAACCTTTCAAGATTTTTGTATTTCTCATGTAAGGAGAAGTGGAAATGTTAATGCTGATGGTTTGTCCAATGTGGCATGCGATCTAGCTATGGGAGAGGTGAGCTGGTGGGATGGAAATGATGGCATCATTAAATGGAGTTAAGATAGTTTGCTAAGTACAGTACTATAGTCATACTTGAAATGTATGAAATTTGTTTTTTCTCTGCTCGTGTGCCTAGGCTGGCTTGAGTATTATGGGAAATTAATGCCAAATTGCTCTACAATGGTAGTGGAACTTGTAAGGAAGGTAAGTATTGGAACAACTTCCTACACTAACCTTGAAAGGAGGGTAATGCAAAAACTTTTACATATCATCACAACAGTTACAGAAAATAGAAATAGATATAATAACATTCAAACCATAACACAGTGATTTATGTGGGGAAAACCCTTTCGGGAGAAAAACCCCACACTCCAAAAGATGCCCAATATATTATTCAACAATCAAAAAAGAGTACAATATACTCGCAAAGCAAGCTCTTCATAGGAGTACCACTAATCAAAGATTCAGAGGTAACTCAATAGCCATAAGACTCTTACACACAACCTCTATCTTACGCACCTCATATATAAGAGATACAATGTATTACAAAACCATGCGCTAATACCACCCAATAAGGTGTAGCCAACCTTATCTCCCTTCTAGATTCCCTATGACGTGTCTCTCCCTTTTTACAGTTCATTGATGTGCTCAATGTATTTTATATTTCCTATTTCAGGAATACAAACTTCTGAAGGCTATAACTTAAGAATCGTGTGTCCTATTGATGAACCGTTTGAAGCGTTGAAAATCTCGCGAAGTTCTCTATTGCCTCGTAAAATGCTATGCCATTTATGCCCACTTTTTAGGGCATTTCAAGGCCTCTAAAGTCCAGAAAATCAAATTTAAACCTTTCATTGGACCCCTCCAAAACGAAAAATTTAACATCTTCAAAACTAGTTGTGATCTTGCGACGTAACTTTATTGGAATGCTTATCTAGCCAACTAGAAGCTTCGGGGAGAATTTTGTACCATTTCATGCTCAAATGAAAACTTACTATAAATAGTAACCTCATGTAAATGCAAGGTTGAGACACCATTTTCCCAACATAAGTTGGGAGAGCATCATTAATAGTTGGAATGGGAATGTACGCTCATTCATTGTGGTCGAGCGATTTTGGTGGTGGTGAAAGTGGTCTCTGTGTAGAGTTAGGTGGTTTTGTGAGGTGTCCAATATGGAAGCCAATTTCACACTCAAAACATCTAAACTCATGCCTGCCTTTTGGGGAACGGTTGCAAAACATGTTTCTTCTGAAGGATTCCCTATTCTTGAGGGTTGTTCAGTCGGTTCTTGGTGAGGAGGTGGTTGTTATCGGACATAGTTACAGAAAAAGGGTAGATATCAATGCCTTAATTATGGATTGGGGACTCAAATTTGGTTATTCCTATGTGGAGGTGAGAAATGTGATGAAGGCGATAGTGTCAAAAGATTATTTGCTTAATATGGAATCTCTGTTGGAGTCGGCGGTCTCGAGATGGGGTTTTGATGTTTTGGAAGGCATCTTGGAGGAGCATGAAGAGCTTAGAGGCAAGCATATGAGGATTCCTTTTCTACGACGTCGAGAAGAAGTTAAAGCAATATTTTGGGATGATGTGAGGAGAGGGTAGGAGGGCCTAAAAATATACGTTCAAATCATGGAATTGGAGGAGATTATCAGATAGACGAGGGAGGAAGATGGGGTGGTGGAGGAGGAGAAAAGGAAGCGATTAATAACCAGGCACTTACCTGCGGAAATGGCCAAGCAAATTGAGCAGCGGGCAAAAAGACCGATTGGTGAAGTGAACAGGGTTGGGGGTGCTTCGAGCACATCGAATGCAGAAGCGGTGAAGAAAGAGAGATGAAGATTTTGTAGGCCAGGGTACTTTTGGTTCCATTTCCTTTTTTGTTAAATTCTTATTTGAAAATCATATCTTTCAGTTAGAAGTGTTTGAACAGTATATGACAATTTTAGTATGACGTGATGTATAAGACATTTTCGTACTCGTAGATGTGGGGTAGGGTTTGTGTAGACTACTGGTTTCTGAATGTATTTTTGTTGATATGTGGTTTGGAGCTTTTTCGGGTGGTTTTTTTAGGGTGGGTTGATGGTTATTTTCTAGATGAAGATGTACTATTTTAGTTTTATTCAATAAAATAAAAAATATTACTAATAAAAATAAATAAATAAAAAATAGAATGATTTCAAAAAACTATATAAAATACAATTATAAAGAATATTGTATTGTCATAAAATTGCGCCTCCTGTAATTTTAACCATATTTGAGGTCCTCACCTTGGTGATGACACCCTCCTTCCTGACCGAGACCCCCTTTTGCACCTTCACCCTTGGGTTCTTCCTTGCTCAAGACCTGTTCTTGCCTCCAGACCCTGTCAGGGCCCCAAAATAGGGTAGGACAGGGGTGTGGCATCCCTGTCCCCACCTCTTAGGGTGGCCCTAAGATGGGTCTACTCGGTCCCCTATGCATAATTTAATCTTCGGGATTTGTGCTCCTCTTTATCAACCTTCGGTGAATGAAAATTAATCCTTAAGACATGTATAAAAGGAGATTCAATTCCCTCATTCTGGAGGAGCAAAGTTGATCATAAGCAAGCATAGGTGAAGATATATAAGCATTCAATCATTCAAGTCTTCTCCATTCATACATTGGAGCAATATTACAACATTCATTTGCAAGCATGTGTGTGTGTGTGTTAGGGTTTTGTCATGTTACATGCCATTCCATGCAACACTTGTGATTACATTCAAGAAGCAAAGCAATCATCATCGACAAATTGCAGATCTACAAGGTATACATTTCCATTGTTTACATTCAAGCATTTGCAATTACTTTCTTTCAAGGTTGATTCCTCAATCAGGGTTTGACTGAGGCAAACCCCTATCCACAACCCTTTTCCCCCTCTTTTATGTGTGTAGGTTGTAGGTGTGCAGCTATAATTGCAGGTTTGGGCTTCATTTGTAGAGATAGAAGAACCCTTTTCATTTTACAGATTTTGTTGAGGACCATGTACACTGTCGCCACGGTCCCAACAACTTTTCTCCAAATTTTTAGGGAAAATTTGTATTAGTCTAATTAGCTCAGATCCAAAGTTACAGCACGATCCTGAACCGGTAGCTCCTCATTTCACTCAATTTCTCTCTTTGTTCCACATAGTCAACAAGCCAACTTTCCTATTTACAAAAGAGGGCAAAACACACTTCAACCCTTAAAATCCACTTGTAATTCACATCCTTGCCTCCCTTGGATTTGGATCTAGTGGATTCAAGCCCCTCTTTGAATGTAAAGTTCCTCCAAGCAAAAATCATCCCAGTGACTTCCTTTCTCTCCCCTAGGTGGGGAGTCACTAGGGTCCAATTTTCCACTTTACATTTTGGTGAACCCGATGTCTTACACATTAATTCTGATTTCTCATTATTAGATTTGATTAATTACAATTTGAATTTCAAATTTTCATTTCCAAGTTTGATCTATTTGCAAATTTTAGAGGTTAATGGCATAAAAACCCTAATTTTTCATTTTGAGATAATTAAGCTTGTGAAGTGTAAAATTTTAATTACTTGTTTCAGATCTGATTTCTATTTCAAAATTGCAATTCAAATTTATCTCTTTATTCTAAAAATTTAGTGGTTAAATCATAAAACCCTAATTTTTAAGACACTTGTATTTTCGACCTTTGACTGCATGTTTAACCAATCTAGACATCTCCAAATCGGCTATTTTTTTGGATTCCACATTAAAATCGTAATTTCTATCATCCTTGAAAATTTTCAAAAAAAGTTGGTTGGACCATGTGCACTTTCGCCACGGTCCTTGGCTTTTTTCTTGAAATTTCGGGAGACGGAATTGATTGTATTTTTTGCTCAAATCCAGAAAATCGGCGTACTTTATCAATTTTAACACTCTCTAAGGTCAAACACAAATTCAAAATTCAACACGTTTAAATCTTACAAGGTCCTAATTTTAGATCTTCTTTTCCATCAAATTTAGATTTTAATTAAGAGACTTTCATTGGCAATTAATAAATTGGATTTACTTGCTCTTTTGCATATGACTACATTGCTTTTACATATATTTACTACAATCATGTGTCTGATAAGAGTTTCTTTCATTTCCTGTTGCTTATCTTTATTCATAGCACTTGGTCATATTGTGTTGTTAGGATTTCCAAATTATTTTCTTTTCAATTAGATCTCAAAGATTTATTATATCATTTATGTTGCATTATGGTGATGTTGTTAACAAAATGCATTTCCTATTTTAATCACCTTAAAGCTTTTGTAGATACTAAACCTAGAGATTCTAATCTTTGTACTTCTCTTAAGGTATCTTGTGTGGATGAGATGAGACCTAATGCTTTAACCGATGATCTCTCAAAAAAAGAGCAAGCATTGGAAAGTAACATGGATCCATCTTCCTCTTCTATACATACCCTTGAGCAAGGGAGGCAAAATTAAAACATCAACGTTCTTACATCTTTAGATCCTCCTTATTCTCCTAAGACCTATCTTCAACATCAAAGTATATGTAGGGAGGATGATGTCATGCATTTTAATCATGACCTTTCCCCTTGCATAGAAATAACTAAAAATGAGCTTTTAGATGATGAAGATGTTCCTCCCCAATCTTCCACAAAGGATAAGCTTGATAGAAGAAAGGAGATTGTCATTTCATATGATACTCCTTCTTCATCTACAAATCCTTTTCTTCCTCCTTACACATTAGATTTGAAATAAATTCATGATCTTGTTCATCCATCTAGTCAATTTCAACATTCTTATAGTTGTGGCTTTCATATAATTACAAAACAAGGTTTTAAAGGACAAGGAATTGGGAAATTTGAGCATGGAATTCGTGTCCCTATAAATCCTCATACACAAACCACTGCAAGAGGCCTAGGAAGTGGTACCCCTCTTTCTATGGATGAATTCCTTCGGCTCCAAAACTTTAAAAACCATCTCCAAAAACAACAAATCAAAAGAGCCTATAAGAATGCTTCTTCCAAGCGTCATTTTTGTTCATTTCACCAAACCCATGATCACAATGTTGATGATTGCCCTTATTTTCAAAAATCTATTCAAGACAACATAGATAGTGACAAAATTATAATTGTGGATAATGAAACTTCTTCTTCCAACAAACCCTCTCCTTTATGTCAAGACAATATTTACCATCCTAACAGATTAGCTGCAAGAATATATTAGAGATTTAAATATGACAAGAACATTTCCTTTCTTCCTCAAAATAAAAACAAAAATCTTAAGCAAGTAAAAGGTATTGAATATTGCATTTTTCATGATTCATATTCACTTTCTCTTGGAAAATGTTATGCTTATAAGAAATTTGTTCAACTGCAATATGATCTTCCACAAATTTGTCTCACAACAGATCTCCCTGTATTTTTTGGTGAAAGCATAGTGCTTTAGCACTTCTTTTCCTTCATGTTGCTCTTCACCCTATGACATAACTAGCCTATTTATTAGGAGCTCTTTATCATTTGTGGTGGTATTGTTTCAATTTTACATACTTTAGGGTAGCAGCATGAAGTCCATTTTCCTTCTTCTTTCTATGAACTTGTCTTTGTCTTTGTGCATTATTCATTATTAGATCTCCTTTCTTGCATTGGGTTATTCTTATGTGAGCAGGTAATTGTTCTTTGGTCTTCCACTTTGCTTAGAGAGGAGTTTCTTTAATAAGTAATGCACCTCTTCTCTTTCTTTCATTCTCTTGGAAAATGTATATTTTCTATGGTTGCGATTATTCTCAAGCACGATATGCCTCCTTGCATGGAATGACCTCTTGAGAAGTGCATATTCCTTCCTTAAGAGAATTTGTTCTATTAGGAAGGCATTTCACTTGAAAATAAACACCATTGGAAAATGTATACCCCTTTTTCCCCTTGTCCTTCTTACTTGGGGGGCAAGGATTTTCATTCCTATCCCTTTCTCTCTATCTCATGTATCACTATTTCCTTTAGGGGCTGCATTTTTCATTAATCCCCCTTGGGGAATATCTGATACTTTTTCTTGCTTTCGAAGATTAGCGCTTCTTGAAATATGTATTTTACATATACTAATGTCTTTTCTTGCATGCAAGTACATTGTGAATTTGATTATGTTAATCTATCTCTAGAAGATTGTGTAAGTTCTTATAAATGTCCCTAAACTTGGGGGGCAATAATCTCTCTCCCTCTCTTTCTCTAGGGATCCCCTTTGCCCCATTATATGGGTGGTGTATGTTTATAGTGAAAATGGATAACAACAATATTGAAAGACTAAACGAATTCAACCACAAAACCCTAGCCTAACAACAATAAAGATCCAACATAACATATGAAGATTACCTAAGATGATGCAAATCAAATGAAATCACAAAGATTATACCATCACATGTCCAAAAGGGTTTAAATCTCCATTCTTCCTATCTCCATTGATCTTGCTTGATATATTTGCTCTCAGATTTTATGTGCACAAGAGCTCAACAAAGAATGGAAATGTGATTGCAAGTAGGATCGCATATGAAAGTGCAAAGGCGTAGTGTCGTCAATTGATCAAGTAGTCAGTTAGGGTTTGATAATGAAGGAAGCATCTCCTTATATAGAAGACACTATAAGAAATGGAGGGATAATATTGAGAGGTGTAAAAGAGGTCGACTATGATTAGAGGGTAGGTAAAGGAAATAATAAAATAATGAGAGGGTAGGTAGTGTAGGAATTAAGAGATGAATGACATGTGTCATAGGTAGAAAAGGCTAATGAATTAATTAAATAAATAAAGATTTATTTAATTAATAGAAGAAGTGGGATAATTAAATAAATAAGATATTTATTTAATTTAGAAAAAGGATAATTTAAATAAATAAATGTATTTATTTAAATGAGAAATAAGGCTAGAAAAGGATAAATGAATTAATTAAATAAATAAAGATTTATTTAATTAATAGAAGAATTAGGCTAAAATAATTAAATAAATAAAGATATTTATTTAATTAGACATGACAATTTTAAGTGTCTACATTTTGCCCCTCTTTGAGACAATGCAGCTTGTCGTGTTGTTTCAAAGAAGATAATATGAACTGATACAAAGTTGCCCCAAGATGGGAATGGTATGCCCCCTTGAGAGATTGGATGAAATGTTTGGAAAGATCGCAGACAATCTCTCGATAAGAAAGAAAGGCTAGAAAGGACTGATTGGATAAAGTGACAGAGTCACGGGGTAAAGAAGACTAACTCGAGAGACGAGGGCTAGGGCTAGGGCCAGGGCCAGGGCAGTCTATAAAATAGACCACGATGGGAATACATCCTCATTGTTATCCATACATCCAAGAGATTAGAGTGCAAAGCGAGAATAGAGCAGCAACAGTCAGCAGTGATGGCATTGGTGCATAGATTCAATCGCGTTCGCCGATTTTAGAGGCTAGCAAATGCAGGAGAGCCGATAAGTACCACAAAACCTCTTTGTACTTTGTCGCAATCAATGTTGTCATTAATGCATGCTAGGTGGTGCAATAAATGCGATTTTAGGTAATGTCAAAAAATGCTGAGGCGCATCTGCGTTGGTGCCAAGCGTGTCTAGGTTGGCTAGGCACATCTGCGTTGGTTCCATGTGTGTCTGTGCTGGAAAAAGCATCTATGCAAAATGCGAGCGCGTCTGTGTTGTGCAGGCGCATTTGTGCAATGTGGGCACGTCTATGCAGAGCAGGTGCATCTATGCGGAGCATAGGCACCTCTGTGTATTTCAGGCGCGTCTATGCAGAGCAGGCACGTTTATGCAGTATGTAAGTGCGTTTATGTCATGAAGGCACGTTTGTGTCCTCAAGGTCAAATCGGCAGTTTTGTGATGAACATACGTTGTCGATTGGATAAGCTGCTGAGAGGATACACTCAAGCTGGTCCTCTAGGGAAGACTAGGATAGATCGAGGCACTTTGTGATGAATAGGGAGTACCAAGACATAGTACTTTGTGATGAACAGGGAGTACCAATATGAGCAACACTTTGTGATGAACAGGGAGTGCAAATATGAGCAGCACTTTGTGATGAACAGTGAGTGCAAAATATGAGCAACACTTTGTGATGAACAGGGAGTGCAAAATATGTAGTACTTTGTGATGAACAGTGAGTACCACTAGGATAAATAGCAACACTTTTGATGAATGGGGAGTGTCACTAGAATAGAAGCAACACTTTATGATGAACAGTGAGTGTCACTAGGATAGAGTATCATAAGCACTTAGGATAATAAGCAGCATTTTGTGATGAACAAGGAATGCCACTTTGACTGACACAGTTGATTTGCTTAACTGCAGGAGCACCTACCTATGCTGGAGTCACGGGAGAGATTCCCATTGATTCAGAGGTTATGACCGGAGTTGACATTTGAGGATCGAGCTGCCATTGAGGTTATGGGTTTGAGATTTATTATGTATGTGCCTAAGTTTCGAGTGAACATGGGTTTGTTGACTGCACTTGCTGAGAGGTGGCACTCTGAGACATGCTAATTTCATTTGTCGATGGGTGAGATGGCAGTCACCTTAGAGGATGTGTACAGGATTCTGAGGATACCGATTGATGGGGAGTTGATACCCTATGATCAAGAGGGAGACAGGGATGCCCTGAGATGAGTGTTTCGAGATCTGGGACTGGAGATGAGGGTAGGACATGTTGCCTGAGACACCATGACAACGACAGGACTGGTGCTACCAGTAGTGCTAGGAGGAGTGATCAGTGGGTTCCTATGTCCAGATAGGGCGACACGAGAGTTGGTTGTGGGCTGGGGGAGCACCTTGGAGACATTGGTGACATAGCATACCAGATATGCTTGGGGACCGTACGTGCTGGAGCATTTGTACTATGAGCTCCATCAGTTCATCTACCATGGATCTATAGGATTGGGCTGCAGAGTGACATTATTGCAGGTGTGGGCATATGAGCATCTGCCAGTGGCATGACCGATACATTTTAGAGGCAGGGGTCATGGATGCAGCTTTGTGCACTTGTATGATATGATTACATCACAGCCACGGATTGGCAGGTTGGAGCACTGGCATCGACTCCTTGATGAGGTTGACACTATGATATGGAGGTTGTACCAAGAGTGTGAGCAGTGGGAGGATGATACAGTGGATCTACCCTATACCTTCAGGAGCAGATATCTAATTGGGCAGACACCCTATGTACTAGAGAGGCAGTTGGTAGACAGGGTATGCAGGAATTTAGCAGGATCTAGCGGATGCCACTTGGTTCTGGTATGTATGCACGGACAGTGCGAGACCAGGCACACTTTGGACAACTATTATCATATGATCAGGCCAGGATGTAGTTGGTAGAGATGGTTCCCATGCCATGGAATATGTGGCTTGAGATTGAGGATGTAGGGATGGATGCAGAGTATACTGCATATTGGGCAGAGCATCCATTTCCATGCCTGACAGATCCAGGAGAGCTGATAGATGGAGATGGTAGAGGGGATGAGGATGATGATGGAGATGGTGGGGGTAGAGGTCGATGGAGGAGGCGGGGTGCAGTAGGAGAGAGGAAGGTGGCTCCGCGGAGAGAGGGTGGAGAGGAGAGGCAGGCTCAAGTGGTGAGGGGTCGTAGCGGGTTGCCATTATAGGTGCCAGCAGCATAGGGTCCTAGACAGGTGTAGGGACAGGGACAGGGGCAGGGGAAACCACAGGTATAGGTACAGGTACAACCACCAGGTACAGAGGTAGGGACAGGTAGAGCCACAGGTACAGGGGGCCGAGGAGGAGGAGGATGAGCTATTTGAGCTGAGGGAGATCTACCAGGGATGGGCAGATGAGATCCAGTTTCTGGAGAGGGAGACAGCTAGGCTCAGAAGATAGCTAAGGGACATAGAGCGGGAGTGGGATCAGGCCATTCAGCGCTATACAAACGCTGAGATGGTACTGAGGGCTGGGAGGCAGGCAGTAAAGGACACAAGAGATAGATACGCCTATGTTCTGTGGGCAGGAGAGGAGATAGGTTATTGGCAAGACCTATATTATGGGGCTGTGCCACTAGAGCAGTGGGCGAGGAGCTTTCACAGACCATTGTGGACAGCAACGGCCTAGAGTCATAGGAGACAGGCATCTAGTGGTGGGGTCATGGTTTTTCCACCACCACTAGATGGAGGGGATAGGAGAGATGATCCTGGGGTGGGTACTTCCAGGGCTCAAACTCCGTCGAGGCCAGGCAGCTCCGAGGGAGGGAGTTCATCATAGCCTTAGAGGGCTCCCTATGTATCAGTTTTGTACCATTTTTGTATTATGATGTAGACACCTTCGGGTGATTATAGCCATATGATTTTGACATCATTGTATCATGACACTTATGATTATATATATATGAGATGATTCATCTTTGTGGAAGCTATATGCATGTGAACCTATGTGATGAGATGTTTCATGATGTATGTTTCTATGTGATGAGATGTTTCATGATGTATGTTTCTATGTGATGCTTATGTTATGGATGCAAATATGTATATGAGGGAATGCAATATTTTTGTTCTTTTATGTTTTTAATATGTTATGCCAATGTGAATGTATGAAATGTAGATGAATATGATAATGTAAATGATGAGATGCATGATGAAAATGTAGAATGTGCTGACATGTGTTTTGTGCAGGATGTGATGCAATTGTGATATCTATATGTATGTATGAAATGCTTAATAAGTGGTAATGCAAGTGCAACTACATGAAATGCAAATATTTTTGGCGTGTCATTATCCTCAGTCGTGTGATAGCAGGCTACATGGACTCAAGAAGGATGATGGAATTCAATCAAGAAAGGGGGATGGAAGATAGAAGATATGAAAGTGAAAGAGCTTCTTGTGTGTTATCATCATTGAGCTTTATTATGGCAAAATAGGTTATGACAATCGAGGCATATGTTTGACCCAAAAAGTCATTGTACCCGTTTGCATGGAGATTAGATAGTTGCAAGCAAAGAATGCCCCAGTTCATACTAGACTCACAATGTCCTCATATCCTTGGACAAGTCATAGCATTACTAAGAGACAATCCGCAGACAGCAAAGAAAAATAGGTGACGATACCCCATCCTCGCCTTTCTAGTCAAAGACATCCTAGAGATAAAATCTCTAGTCAAATACATCCCAGAAAAGCTAAAAGACTTGTCACCTAAAGATAAAATCAAAAGAAAACCAAGACTCAACACCAACATCCACTGTAGTCCTCAAGTTTAGTGTCTCTTGTCACTTGCATAAGTCTATTTGATTGTGGTCACAATGTTTACTTTCACAAAAAGGATAGATAGCACTGGACCATATGTTGTGTGAGTCTATTGAAAAATTTGATTTGTTGAAGCCCATTGTTGTTGCTATGTCTCATCTGAAACTGACTAAATCCATGAAACTGATACTTTATTATGGAGAAAGTGAAACTTTATTATGGATTGTGTGCGGATAGACTGAAGAAAACTGGAAGAAATTGTACTCCTCAGAACGTGTGATGTTCTTAGTTCCACACCCATCACTAGACGTAGGATTTGCCCTAGCCACAGATAGGAGCTGATTTATTATGGACAGAAAGGGGTGAAAGGGGAGGTTTATTATGAATGGCTAACCAACCTTGGGTAGATCAATAATAATCCATGATGGGAATGGGTAAGTTTATTATGGATGAATAGGTTGTGAGTGTGTGCAAGTGAAAGGATGAGATGGAATCCTGAAGGAGGGAGGAGCAATGTCTCTACGCATGGCGCTGGTGACCCAGTTTTCACCATGGTACTTGCCCAGGGCGCCACCTGAAGTGGTTTTCACTGTTGGATGGATTTATTTCTCTTTTCTTTTTTTATTTTTTGATTTTTTTGTTGTCACAAGGTGCCTGTTTGTTGGGTTTTCACCAAGTAACGATTTTTATGTTTTATGATTTTTTTGTATTTTTTATTTTATTTTTATTTTTTTTGTATTTTTGAATTGGGATACTCTGAAGAGCTATGTGTAAAACCTACGAAGGTGCATGTTTTTGATAGGATCCTCCAAAGGTTTACCCTCTGTGGTTGAGAACTGATATGCACCAGATCCATAGGTTGTTGTGATGATGTAAGGACCAAGCCAGTTCGGTTCGAACTTGCCCTTCCTCTCTCTGTCTTGTTGATTTTCAGGATTTTCTCTGTGAACTAAGTCACCTACCTCAAATGTGTGAGGCTTGACTTTATGATTGTAGCTGTGACTCATTCATTCTTGATAAGCCTTGAGATGATTAAAAGCAGTTTGTCTTCGTTCATCTAATAGTTCAAGTTCTTGTAAGTGAGAGACCCTGTAGTCTTCGTCACTGATAATATTTTGCAAAGAGACTCATAAAGAGGGTAACTCAACCTCAATAGGCAAGATAGCTTCAGTACCATAGACAAGTGAATAGGGTGTAGCTCTGGTAGGTGTTTGGATGCTTGTGGGGTAAGCCCAAAGTGCGAGGTTAAGTTGGATATGCCAATTGCGGCCAGCATCATCGACTGTCTTTTTTAGGATTTTAAGGATTGTTTTATTAGACACCTCAGCTTGACTGTTACCTTGGGGATAATAAAGTGTGGAAAAATGATGGGTAATATGGAAGCGATCATAGAGTTCACGAACATCCTGATTTTTGAAGGGACGCCCATTATCGGTGATGATGGAAACAGGAATACCGTATCGACAAATGAAATAGTTGAGAATGAATGTAGCAATTTGTTTTCCAGTGACTTGTGTGAGAGGCACGGCTTCAATACATTTTATGAAATACTCTGTGGCAGTGATAATGAACTTATGACCGTTGGAAGAAGGAGGGTGAATCTTGCCTATGAGATCGAGTCCCCACTGACAAAAGGGCCAAGGAGTTGCAATTGGTTGAAGTTCTTGTGTTGGGGCATGAATGAGGTCTCCATGAATTTGACACTGCTTACATTTCTTGACAAACTGATATGAGTCTTTTTCCATGTTGGGCCAGTAATATCCAGTCCTAATGAGTTTCTTGGCTAAGGTAGGACCACTAGAATGTGGACCACATATCCCTTCATGTACTTCATGTAACGCAATCTGAGCTTCATCTCTTTCTAAACATCTAAGAAGAGTGCCATCTAGACCTCGATGGTATAGGATATCAGCTAAAATGACGTATCGAGAAGATTGGCGAATGAAAGTGCGACGTTGGTTATTGGATAGGTCAAGAGGAAGGGTATTGTCATGAAGGTATGTGAAAATGGAACCATATAACTGGGACTCAGGACCGATGACACATATCATCTCAGTAGGAGTGATTTCATATGAGGGAACCAAAAGGTTATCCACCAAGAACTCATAGTGGGTCTCATTCTGTTGTAGATCAATTAGTGAAGCAATTGTAGCCATGGCATTTGCTGCTCTATTTTGCTCTCTTGGTATCTCCTCAAAGTCTATCTTCATGAAGTGTTGTTTCAAGTCATCCACCATTCTTTTATAGGGCATTAATTTCTCATCCTTTGTTTGGTAGTCATTAGTTGCTTGATGAATTACAAGTTGAGAGTCCCAAAAACACAAAGTTCCTGGATCTTCCACTGAACTGCAATCCGTAATCCAGTTGTTAATGCCTCATATTCTGCTATGTTATTAGTGCAGGGAAATGATAATTGATATGATTTTGGTATAGAATCCCCTTGAGGAGTTATGAAGAGGATGTTAGCTCCTGCCCCATACTGTGTGTATAAGCCGTCAAAATATAGTTGCCAGGGCTTTGCATGTGACACTGTTAAAATGGATTCATCTGGAAATTCTAAAATTAGAGGAACATCATCAAACATGGGAGCATCTTCCAATTGATCTACGATAGCTTGTCCTTTTATTGCTTTTTTGTCCACATACTCAATGTTGAATTCACTCAGGAGCATCACCCATTTGGCTAGTCGCCCAGTAAGTGTTGCTTTATTGAGAAGGTTATTCAATGGATCGATCCTTGCAACCAACTTAGTTTTATGAGTTAGCATGTAATGTGGTAATTTCTGTGAAGCAAAGACCACAACGAGACATGCACGCTCAATTGGTGTGTAATTTATCTCATATCCCACCAAGGTGCGACTGATGTAGTAGACTGCCTTTTCTTTGCCCTCAGCAACCTGTTGTGCTAAGATTGCCCCCAGTGTTGTTGAAGTAGCTGATATGTATAATAATAGAGGTTGATCTAGAACTTGTGGCATCAAAACTAGCAGATTCAGAAGATAATCTTTGAGTATCTAGAAATCCTGTTGACAGTTATTATCCCATTTGAATTTGATGTTTTTATGTAGCAAGTGCTGAAAATGATTATACTTATCTACAAGTTGTGCTATGAATCTTCGTATGGACTGGAGTCTCCCTTGCAAAGATCAAAGTTGATTGATGTTTCGTGGTGGTTGCATGTCTAGGATGGCCTTGACTTTTGCTAAATCAGCTTCGATTCCTCTTTTTGATACAATGAATCCCAGGAGCTTCCCGGAGGTTACTCCAAAAACACATTTCTTGGGGTTTAACCTTACTTTGTATTTTTCCAACTGATCAAAGATGACTAAAAGTATGTCTAAATGTGTATCTCTGTCTACTGATTTTCCCAAGAGGTCATCAACATAATCTTCCACAGTAACGTGCATGAGATCATGAAAGATAGTAGTCATGGCTCTTTGATATGTAGAGCATACATTTTTTAACCCAAAGGGCATGACATTCCAACAGAAAGTTCTCCAAGGACAAGTGAATGTTGTTTTGTGCTGATCCTCAGATGTGATTTTTATTTGATTATAACCAGAGAATCCATCCATACAAGATAACATTTCATGACCTGATGTGAGATCTACAATCAAATCTATGTTTGGTAATGGGAAGTCATCCTTAGGACAAGCTTTGTTGATGTCTCTGAAGTTTATACATATCCTGATGCTACGATCTAGTTTACTGACAGGCACTAAGCTGGAGATCCATTTAGGATAATCAATTGGGCATATGAATTCAACATCCAATAATTTCTCAAGCTCTGCCTTGACTAATAATGCCACTTGTGGATGCATCTTTCTTAATTTTTGTTTCACTGGTTTTGCCCCCGGTTTAACTATCAAATGATGCATTACCAAATCCAAATCCAATCTAGGCATATCAGAGTATGACCATGCAAAATTGATTTGTCGCTCTGTGAAGAAATTTATGAATTTTGACCTTTCCATCTCTATTAGAGATTGAGCCAGGAATATGTTATGTGGACTTTCTTTTGTACCAATGTTTGTTTTGATGGTTTCCTCTACCAACATAGATGATTTTTCTTCATAGGATGTTGGGAGAATGTCGAGCCTTCCATCCTTGGGTGCCTCAAAGAGGTTTTTGCCCTCAGATACGTCCTTTCTTTTTAATTTTTTAGGGTCAAACAGTGCCACAACGTGGTTTTCACCATAAGACCCTTGATTTGTTTTTATTTATATGTTTTTGTGACTGGAAGGCCCGACACCCTCACCAAAATATGCCACGTTGTTGAGTTCTATAGTGTATCCTGCCTTATGGTCCCCAAGGGGAAGATCATCTCGTATGCCTAGATAATCAATAAAGGCTTCATCATTTTGGAATGTATCAAACTGTGCAGGTCCTTCATGGTCCCAGTCAATGAGTTGGTGGTGAACAAGGGGAAGGCCTTTGATGTCTTCGAAGTTAGCGAGGCTAAGAGTGAAAATGCAATTATATTCAGGTATGTCGAGGTAGTCATCAAGGTCATCATTGGTACTCTCCTCATCTATCTCGATCGTGAACGAAACCAAATTATCATCACTAGTAGCACATTCTGGGACAGGTGTTCTCATTCTATGTGATTTCGACCTAGAACCTAGAGGCAAGGACTGTATGGGGTCCTCAGGGGTTGTTTCTTGACCAACTTTGAATTTTCTATAAAACTCCTCTTCTTCTATGGGTTCACCTAGTTCTCTGAATGTCTCGATGAGTTTATAGTCACTGGAGGATTTGTCTGAATCCCATTCCCATTCATTGGAGTCTGTGGAAAGCGATTCTCTTGTTGAATTTTGGTAGCTTTGATTTGTAATGCTTCTCCTGTCTTTTGAGTGTTTACCTTGGAAGTCATGAAACCAAGTCCTTTCAAGCGTTCCTTTTTGAATGTCAATTCAGGTTGTAAAGGTTCAATAATTCCTTCCTTCCTTAAGCAAAGAGGACTTTTGCCATCATACCCAAATTTTTGTAGGATCTTGAATCCTTTTCCATACTTTTCGCATGTTATGCTGATGTGATCTTGTGTATCATTTTCAAGGTCTTTGTAAAGCATGTTGTATAAGTCTTCTTCTTCCAGTTCACCCCATCTTTGAAAGATAGTAGGGTCCCATTTGAGTATAATGATAGATACCTACTTATTAGGATGTGGCCTTCCATATTCTTTTGGTGAACTCATAACTTGTTGTAATCACATGGTTTGATTCAAAGTGTATTCACCCATGCCCTTGTCCTGAAATTTCCCTTTAAGCTCACCTTGTTTTGAGGTCAAAGGTTTTAATGATTCAGGATCAATGTATGTAGAAGAAGGGATAGCTTTCCTATTACTTGGAATGATCATCTCAGTTTTCGGTCTCAAGTTATTGCAGTATATGAATGGATTAGGATCACCATTAACTGTTATCTCAACTCCATTGTGAGGAAACTTAATGCATTGGTGATATGTAGATGGGACTGCCCTCATTTCATGAATCCAAGGACATCCTAGTAATATATTGTATGTGAGATCCAGGTCTAGGACTTGACAAACCACATCCTTTGTAACTGGCCCAACTCTAAGAGGTAAGGTGACTGTGCCCTTGGATGAACGCTCTTCATCATCATATGCCTTGATGGTAATTTTGTTTGTAGAATTCATAGCTTTATCAGAATATCTCAATTGTTTAATAGTGCTCAATGTACAAATGTTTAGACTTGCTCCTCCATCTATCAGGACTCATTTTATTTGATGTTTGTGTATGAAGGCTTCAATGTGTAATGGTGCATTATGTGGCTGACTTACGGAGGCGTCATCGGCTTTTGTGAATGTAAGGGAGTGTGGAACAGAAAGGTATCCCACCATGGCTTGAAACTGGTCCACGTTCAGATCAGTAGGGATAGCAGTGTCTCTCAAGATATTTACAAGAATAGCTTTATGTGTGGGGGATATGCGTAAGAGCTCAAGGATGGAGATGAGTGTGGGTGTCTTTCCTAACTGTTCTACAAGGTCATACTCAGGTTTGGTTGATGAAGAAGCGGTGTTTTTAGCTGGAGCACCTTGCAAAGTGAATTTACCTCGATGAGTTGTAACATTACATTCAGAGGTAGGTTCAAAAGAAGATCCGAAGCCTTTTAGGACAATCTTGGGTCTTTGGGTAGAATTCTTAGGCGTTTTGTCCTTGATGATAATGGTAGAGACATAATTGTCCATTGAAATGTGATTAATAGTGGAATCATAGTTATAGGATACTCTGGTATAGTTGGTTTGGTCATATGTGGCTTTAGCTTTTCCCTTGTCATGCTTTGGGAATGGTTCCTTAAACATGTCATGTTCTTGATTGGATGAGTGTCCTTCAATCTCAATGTCACCTCTATCAATGAGATCTTGTATGATGTTCTTCAGTCAGTGACAATTTCCTATTGTATGTCCTTTGATCTTATGAAATTCACAATATTCATCATCATTCCACCAATTTAGTTTGACCTTTGGCTTATATGGAGGAAAATCTAGAATTGTGATTATCTTGTTTGTCACTAGCTTTTTGAAAACTGACTCAAGTGGTTCTCCAAATGGGGTGTACTTCCTTCATGATTTGGAAGTTGTTTGAGTATTCACTTGATTGTTTGTAGAGCTTGATCCAGAAAAAACGATTTTGGGTCATACTATATTGGCATCAACAACACCATCATTGACTGTGTTCTTGTTTTTATTCCAAAATCTTGGCTTATCTTTTCCTTTGAAGTCATCTTTGTTTTCCTTGAATATTTTGATGACTCCTTGTTCAATTATGACCTTCTCTGTTGCTAAGCCTTTTTCATTGACGTCCTTGAAGGTGGACAAATAAGCTTTTCTTAAGTCATAACCAATGTCTTTGTTAACATTTTGGGTGAACATCTCTACCATTTGTTTTTGTGGAATTTCACAAGAGCATCTACTGGCTAGATTTCTCCATCTTTGTAAAAATGATGAAAAAGATTCACCATCCTTTTGTTTAGTGTTGCACAAAATGGTGACTGATATGTCTATCTCTATGTTGTATGAGAAATGTTGGATAAAAGTCTCAGCTAAGTCACCCCATGACTTAATTCCAGGTGGAAGTTGGGAGAACCATTCCATAGCTTGATCACCTAAGCTTTGTGGGAATAATCTCATCAAATATGTCTCTTCTGCTGCTACTTCAATGCAAGCTATGAAAAACTATCTTATATGTGCCTTAGGATCCCCTTTTCCTCTGTACTTATCAAACTTAGGTGTCACAAAGTGTGTAGGAAAATGAGGCATTGGAATTCTCTTGTCAAATGGATAAGGACATATGTCTCTCATTGTGTATGTTGGCTTCGGTGTATTTATGTCCTCCATTTTCTTTTGTAAGTCCCTGATTTATTGCTCCAAATTGTTCTTAGGTGGAGATCGACTTCTTGGACCATACCCCATGCCTGAAGCATCGATTGGAGGAGGAGCATGTTGCATCTATGGATGATATTGATCATACACATGTTCATATGGAGGAGGTCTATAATGATGTTGTCAATATGGAACACTTGGTATAGAGTCATGTTGAGGAATGGAATATCTGCTTTGTCCATGTATACCATACTCTATAGAAATGTCATGAGTTTGTTCTAGTGTGTTGCCCCTAAATTTGACGCGGGGTTTACTTGTGTCCAAATTTTGAGCTTGCCTTTGAATATCCAATTGCTTTGGTGGTTGATCCTTAGCATTGGTATGTGATTGAGCATATTTTTCTGCATAAGACTTCCATAATGGTCTGTGAAGGTGAATATCATATGCTTGACCATGTGTGTATGGGACCTTGAGTTTTTGAAACAAATATGATGGTGATTCAGGCACCATATGTGGTCCTCTATTGCCTCCACTATTAGGCCTCCCTTGATCCATGTTGGAGTGAGATTGTTGCAAAGGTCGATTTTCCATTATTTGAGACATGTCAAAATCATGAGGGATCTTGGCTCCACTATGTGCCATCACTTGTAAGAAATATTGTCTATCTCTCTTCATTATTTCCTCAACCAATCTATTGAAACGGGGATCCAAAATGGTGTCTTCCACTTCTGCTGAATGTACGGAAACGTTGTCCATATTGTCATTGTGTGTATCATTGTTGTTTATAGTATCCATGTTCTCAACATTTGGAATGTTTCTATAAGCATCCATGTCAGGTAATGTGTTATGATCAGAATTGAAAAAGATGTCATTGTCATATTCATAGGAACTCATGTTTGCGGACTCTTGAGCCTCTTTAGTTTCTCTCCTAGATTTTTGGGAACGAGTTTCAACCATGAACTAGGTCTTGACCAAGATGTGTGAGACTAGATGAAAATGGAAAGCTATGAAAGACCAAGAGTTGGATGAAATGTAAATGAATCTAAAGTGTACTCGCAATCTCCAAAGTGTAAGACCAAGTATGTATGTAGTAGAGTAGGTGTGACTTCCAAAGAGATGATAGTTTCTCTTGATGAGGTAAGTTGACCTTGACTCTAAGTAAGACCAAATGAGACCCAAAGGTGATTAACCTTGATGAGGGACCACTTAGAAAAATGTTGTTGTATGTAATGTGTTGACAAAGTATGATGAGGACAAGCAAGTGACCTTTTGACTCAAGTTTAGACAAATGTGAATGTAATGCAAGATGTAAAGCAATGATGGACTTTGTGAGACCCAAAGATAGGTTGAATTCTAGATGAAAACCTGAAAAAGATAACCTAGGAAGCTCAAGAATGCTGAAACTGATTGTTCCTTGTTTGCTGGATTATGAAAGTTTTCAATTCTGAACATAGACGTGCCTGTATACTTCACAGACGCGCTTAAAGGACACAGACGCTATTCTATCAGACATAGATGCGTTTAAATGACATAGATGTGGTTTTGTCAGACACAGACACATTTCTGAGATGTTGTAAATGCAATGTTGCCTAAAAGACACAGATGCTTTTTTGCCCTTCACAGATGTATTTAGATGACACAGACGCGGTTCTGTCAGACACAGACGTGTTTCTGCAAACCTTGTGTAATTTTTTCAATCTATGAAGTTGTTTTGTTGTGACCAAATCTGAATGTTTGACTATTTTTCATGACAAGAGGACACAATGTTGATGAGGACTTAATGGTTTGCAAGTGTTTAGACTCAAAAATGACTCAAAGAAAGTGTGTTGTTTGATGTAAAATTGTTTTGCATACACTTGAAGACACAAAAGACACAATGTTTTGGTGTTTGGTCTTGAATGTTTGATTATTTAAAATAAGTCAAGCACAATTCTTATGGCTGGCCAAGACAATAGTTGGTTATCCCACATGGAGTTTCCCCCAAGGCTACGCTATTTAGAGCAGATACTTAGATGCTTGACCCCACTGGCTCCACCCTTGGCACTCACTTCTCAGGGCAGCCAAGCATCAGTCCCCATGAAAACTCCTCATGGAGAACTTTGTATCTCTACTAAGAACCATATGTGTGTGGGCCGCTACCAGAGGTCTGACCTCCTACCCCAACAACTAGAAGGATTTTGGCTTCTAAAACAAAAAGGTGCTGGTAAGGGCATCCACTCATGTGGCCATACATGTGGCACTTTTAGCTCTGTAAATATAGAAGGCTCCCAGCCGGTAGGGGTTACGCCCTACAACTGATCAGATAAATTTGATCAAACGGGTTTATGGGGAGACATAGTGTCGATATGAACTAATCAGCACATGTTATCTATAGTTTTCACCATGGATACAGTTGTTTATAGTGGTTCGGAAGAGGTGGGTTTTCCTCACTACCACTTGGGTCATTCTCTCCTCACTAGTAGTCTTAATGACCACATGGGGAGACAAGCCCTCTAAAGATTAAACAAAAAGAGCCTATTGCTCAAGACACAAAAGAAAATGGTTCAATTTTAGTGCACCAATTGAAGTGTTTGCTAGTCTATGAAAATAAGGCACACAATAAAGATCAAAAACCCTTGCCAAGGTCCTACAAAAAAGATCTATTAATAGTTTGAATTGTTTCAAATGATTGCCCCTTCCTGCAAGCACACAAGTTAGGTATATTTTAGATCCAAAAGACTTTGTGAAATAGGGGCCTTCAATCAAAATGATTTTGCTTTCCAAAAAAAGTTGCACCAATTTCGTTAGCTAGATCTGAAGATGTTAGCTCAAAATAAACCAGATGTGAAAACCCAAATGACGAAAAATCGAATCAAAAGAAACCCAAAATGTAACAACCTCACACAGACATGGTTATCAGGCACATACATGTGGTTATCAGGCACACAAATGCTATATAACTTCACAGATGCGCTTAGATCTGACACTGACGCGGTTCCAGAACATAGACGCGGCTCCTGGATGCAGACGTACCTGAAGACTTCACATACACGACTAGGGAACACAGACGCATTTCCCGAAATCTGCACAAAGTAATAATAATACTGTCGAGGGCGCAGACGCGATTCCAGATGTCATAGACGTGGCAGAAAATCCAAAAACGCGGTCTGAAAGCACGCAGACGCGAAAATATCAAAAAGTATGTTGAAAATGTCAGATCTACAACTTCAAAACACAAAATCTGCAACAAAAGATGTTAAATGCAAAAGGGACAAGTGTCCCACCGAGCGTGCCAAAATGTTTACAGTGAAAATGGATAACAACAATATTGAAAGACTAAACGAATTCAACCACAAAACCCTAGCCTAACAACTACAAAGATCCCCCATAACATATGAAGATTACGTAAGACAATGTAAATCAAATGAAATCTCAAAGATTATACCATCACATGTCCAATAGGGTTTGAATCTCCATTCTTCCTATTTCCATTGATCTTGCTTGATATATTTGCTCTCAGATTTTATGTGCACAAGAGCTCAACAAAGAACGGAAATGTGGTTGCAAGTAGGATCACATATGAAAGTGCAAAGGCGTAGTGTCGTCAATTGATCAAGTAGTCAGTTAGGGTTTGATAATGAAGGAAGCATCTCCTTATATAGAAGACACTATAAGAAATGGAGGGATAAGATTGAGAGGTGTAAAAGAGGTCGGCTATGATTAGAGGGTAGGTAAAGGAAATAATAAAATAATGAGAGGGTAGGTAGTGTAGGAATTAAGAGATGAATGACATGTGTCATAGGTAGAAAAGGCTAATGAATTAATTAATTAAATAAAAATTTGTTTAATTAATAGAAGAAGTGGGATAATTAAATAAAAAAAGATATTTATTTAATTTAGAAAAAGGATAATTTAAATAAATAAATGTATTTATTTAAATGAGAAATAACGCTAGAAAAGGATAAATGAATTAATTAAATAAATAAAGATTTATTTAATTAATAGAAGAATTAGGCTAAAATATTTAAATAAATAAAGATATTTATTTAATTAGACATGACAATTTTAGGTGTCTACAGTGTGAGTTATATTATTTGATGTCATTCCTTGTGCACAGTTGTTGGTTGTTGGCTCAATAATTCTCTCTTATAAAAGAGGTGTCATTCCTTGACTGCAACCTCTTTTCACACTTGGTAATGTACATCTATGATGAATTCACCCATCCCTCTAGGGGCTAAACATGAGTCATCCCTCATCGAGAATCCCTTTCACCTAATAGGAGGAAGGATTGCATTCTTGTTCTATTATTTTCTTTGTTCTAGAAGATGTTATATTTGTCTAAGACAAATCCTCTTGGGGGTAGATGTCTTTTGAACAAAGATCTCTTCTCATCCAAGGATCACCTTTACACTTACAGCAAGGTATCTCTTTTCAACTATCTTATCCTTGATTGAAGAGTATTCTCTCTCTTGCTTGGATTTATGACATTGTTGCATAATGGATATCTTCTTTGTGATGAAGGTAGGTATCCTTATTCTACTTTCCTTAAGATATCAACATCAACCTATGTTGACATCTTAAGGGGGGGCACCCACACTGCTCCTTTGTACTATACTTCTCTAATGCATTGTACAATGGGACATTCTTGGAACCAAAGGGCAGCCTCTAAGAGCAAGATGACATCACTTTTCTTGTATAATGAGACATTCTTGGAACCAGAGGGAAGCCTCTTAGAGAAAGATGTCGTCACTTTTCTCTTGTATAGGAGGTCATTCTCAGAACCAGAGCACAGACTCTTAGAGCTAGATGACACTACTTTTTCCTAGTACAGTGGGTCATTCTCAGAACCAGAGCATAGACTCTTAGAGCAAGATGTCTTCACTTCTTCTTTTCTTGTACAGTGGGTCATTCTCAGAACCAGAGCACAAACTCTTAGAGAAAGATGAAGCCAGTTTTCTCCTATGCAGGGTGATTATTCTTAGAACCAGAGCACAGACTCTTAGAGAGAGATATCACGCCTTTCTTGACACTTGTACTATAAATTTTATACAGGTTGTAGTGTACTCGGGCATAGACTCCCATGAGGCACTTCAAACCTCACTTGCACACACACACACTTGAGGTTGGGTTGAACTAACGGTGTTCTCACTCTCCTCCCTTACATGGATCACCCAGACAGGCTCTGGGGGCTAGATTTACATGTCCATCTCTCCATGGATCACCTAGTTGTAGGGGCGATATGAACCCATAGTTTTGCTATTGATGGTTCATGGATGATGTTAGTTTTTCTCTTTTATGTGATCATTTGTGTTTATGTGATGGAATTGGTCTTTGTGTCTTGATTAGTTGTTGAGACACCTGAGTATCGAGGTCTCTTCGTCTATTTGGTTTGTCGTCTTGTGCCTTATTTTTGTCATGTGTCTTTTGCACTTTTTGTTTTGTTTTGTGTGTCTTGTTCTATTTTGTTTTGTGTGCTCTTTCATATGTTTGAGTGAGTTGAGATCCTAGGATTGGGGGCTTTTGCTCCTCAAGATTAGTGACATCTTATACTCCTTGAGGTGTTTCTCTGCATCTCTCATCTTCATCTCTATTTCTTCTACTTTACCGGCAGTATCGGCGTAAGCCATACTCCCACTAAAGTGGGGGCTAAATGTTGTGTCATAAAATTGTGCCTCCTACAATTTTAACCACATTTGAGGTCCTCACCTTGGCGACAACACCCTCCTTCCTGACCCAGACCCCCTTCTGCACCTTCACCCTTGGGTTCTTCCTTGCTCAGGACCTGTTCCTGCATCCAGACCCTGTCTGGGCCCCAAAATAGGGCAGGACAGAGGCGTGGCGTCCCTGTCCCTACCTCTTAGGGTGGCCCTAAGATGGGTCTATCCAGTCCCCTATGCATAATTTAATCTTTGGGGTTTACGCTACTATTTGTTGGCCTTCAGTGAATGAAAATTGATCCTTAAGGCATGTATAAAAGGAGATTCAATTCCCTCATTTTGGAGGAGTGAAGTTGATCATAAGCAAGCATAGGCGAAGATATACAAGCATTCAAGTCTTCTTCATTCATCCATTGGAGCAATATTACAACATTCATTTGCAAGCATGTGTTTGTGTTAGGGTTTTGTCATGTTACATGCCATTCCATGCAACTCTTGTGATTACATTCAAGAAGCAAAGCAATCATCATCGACAAATTGCAGATCTACAAGGTACACATTTCCATTGTTTACATTCAAGCATTTGCAATTACCTTCTTTCAAGGTTGATTCCTCAATCGAGATTTGACTGAGGCAAACCCCTATCCATAACCCTTTTTACCCTCTTTTATGTGTGTCAGTTGCAGGTGTGCAACTGTAATTGCAAGGTTGGGCTTCATTTGCAAAGATAGAAGAACCCTTTTCATTTTGCAAATTTTGTGGAGGACCATGTACACTGTCGCCACGATCCTAACGACTTTTCTCCAAATTTGCAGGGTAGACCCGTATCAGTCTAATTAGATCAGATCTGAAGTTACAGTGCAATCCCGAACCGGTAGCTCCTCATTTCACTCAATTTATCTCTTTGTTCCACATAGTCAACAAGCCAACTTTCCTATTTACAAAAGAGGGCAAAACACACTTCAACCCTTACAATCCACTTGGAATTCACATCCTTGCCTCCCTTCGATTTGGATCTAGTGGATTCAAGCCCCTCTTTTTAATGTAAAGTTCTTGCAAGTGAAAATCATCCTAATGACTTCCTTTCTCTCCCCTAGGTGGGGAGTCACTAGGGTCCAATTTTCCACTTTACAAATATATATAATAATTAGTTTTATCTTTTTAATAGAAATATTTCTATTTAATTTTTTGTTTAATTTAATTTTGTTAGTCCCCCCCCAAAATTTCATTAAAATTTCAAACGCAAAGGTTGCCTTTTGGTCTTTTTTTTCCCTTTCGGTCATATATTTTCGGTCTTTGAACACAAGTCCTTGACCCTTTTAAAAGTTCAAGGTTCAAAGTTCAAAATGCACTCAAAGGGCTTCTCTTCACGGCTTTGATCTATGATAAGGCGGGTGCTATGTTGTAATTTGTATTGAACTTGAACCGTTAAACCCTTTTTGGTTCAAGGTTCAAGGTTCAAAGTTGGTCATGTGTTGCTTTCGTCTTCGCTCATTAATTGTTATTTGTCTTGTCATGAAGTTGATGTTCTATGTTACTCTATGTTATTTCTCTTGTTTGAACTTGAACCTTTGAACCCTTTTTTGTTCAAGGTTCAAGGTTCAAAGCTTGAATTCTTAAAGACCAAAAATTTTTATGCAGAATTGATGAATGCATCATAAAATAAGGTTGCGGCAGGAAAAGAGAATATTCTGGGGATTTCAAAAAGGTTAGTTTCTAAAAATTATGACAAGCAATTATGATAAGGCGTGATTCCTAGGATGAAGTGATCTGAACATTAAATGCATGCTGGCTATATGTCAAATCAGGCGACAACTCACACGAACTTCCTAATTTGTACAACTTGCTAAGTTTTAAGTGTGATTTTATCTATCATTGTTGCAAAATGTAACAATTGTGTCTAGAATTTTCTTTAGTTGTAATGCAAGCAGGAGAAATTGAAGGTATTTTGTCTACGTGTAGAAGCTTTTCAAGAATTTTCTACTGAAACCAAGTTAGTTTCAGTCATTCTCTCTTTTGTTGTCCTTTTTTATTTTGGAAATTAGTTGTTGTTTGTTCTCCTTTGCTGTGTATAAGTTCATTGCATCCCTGTAAATTGCTTTTTTAAATGAGAGGCACCATAATAAGGCCCACCCCACCCAAGTTAGGCCGCACTTCTTGCCAGGTTAGTTCACTCCCAGAGATGGGAGATACTTCATTAGCTTTAGCGGACCTTTTTTATTTTCTTGAGAGAGCCAAAAACCTAGTTCAGAATTCAATGATGGAAAGTATAGTGAAGAGTGGTTTGGTTGAGGCTGTCGCATTCCCCATTGCTGCACCATGCCTGGAGCTGGTACTAGAATGTATGAATAGGTACAATGCAGAGCACAGATGTATCAAGAATGTCAATGGTGAAGTGTTGTTAAAAATTGATAGAGAAATTGTAATGGCAGCCATGGGTATACCTCATAAAGAGCCATATGAGGACTGGACTATTGGCACATCATATTCATTCTTCTATGAGAAAAAGCGCACTTATAGAAGTGTGATTGCAAGAAATTGGCTACTAAAGATTCAAAAAGGGGGGTCTAGATTGTTGAGGCCGCTTACCAAAGAACACTTCATAGCATTGGTGCGAGACATTGCCATTCTTTTGAATAGGTTAATAGGGAATGCCCATGCCTTCTATTGGGAAGATTGGATGTACTTCTATATCCAAGTCATGTTGAATGGGAGCTCCTACCTAGATTGGGGACAGGTAATTGCAGAAAGATTGCATGAAAGTTTGAACATGTTTGCAGGAATGAGTGGCCTCTTTATGTCATCTTATTTGTTTTATATGCTTGCATGTATCCAAGATTGGAATGGGTTGCATCATGAACCCTGGATTGATGGGATAAAGGTGTATGAATATTATCCTCACCTACAGGAACAGAAATATGCAGAGAATTTCATGAGGTGAAATGACATTTTCGCAGGGAGATTGGTTCACGAGTTGCAGGGAAACATAAATAAAAGATTGACAACGAAGGCCATGGAATTCATTGGCATTTATGGTACTTATTTTATCCAATTTCCCCAATTCACTTATATTCGAGTTGACAATTTTCAGGGTGAACCTTTCAGGTTCCCCTAGTTTGTGTTAGATAGTTATGTTTTAATTAAGGTCTGTCATCAACTGGCATACATTGACAAAAAGAGTGGAGGGAAGTCCGGGGTGATTTTCCTATAGAACTTGGCCACTATAGTTGTGCATCTATTTCAGATGCATTGAACCTTGAACTTGAATTCAAAAAGTTCAAGCTTCAACTGTATGTTGCCAAATACAAATTTGATAGTCGAGCATTTGCTAGAGAAAATTTAGAAGTGGACAATGATTTTTGGCATGATCCTCAATTGGAGGATTATTGGGAAAACTGTGTTGATGAGTTCGAAGTCTGAAGAAGGTTGTGGTCAAGGTTCATGGCTCAGCAAATTGTCACAATGGGCCTATCCATGAATGTTTTAGGGGTGCAAGAAGAAGGAGATGAAGAAGTAGTCGACCCCGAGTTTGATGAGAAGATACAGGGACACCCTATCCCAAAAATTGATTGGAGTAGAAAAGGGGACGATAGCATTCAGTCCAAAACCTTTAATGTAATTAGGAAAACAGAGAAATGGTTGAAGGATCGTCGTTTCAAACAAAAGCCTGTTCCTACACTTAAGGATAAGAAAGTCGGTCGAACTCGTGCGGCTTCCCAAACATCTCTTCCTTCTTCTAATATTACTATTGATATTGTAGGTGAAAGGAAACAAAGGACGGAGAAGACTAAAAATATAGGTTTAGGAGAGTCTTTTGTGGGTTCATCTTCCACCCATGTTACCAGATCACACAGCAAGAAAAGTAATCAGAAAACCCTGACAAGTTCACTAGTAGTGGACTTAGATTCTGAGGAACTCAAGAAACAATGGATGCCCAAATGCAAGATCAGCCCCTCTTAGATGTTGCAGATAGTGGAAAAGAAATCATGCAACCTGAAGATTTTGGGAATACTATGCCTATTATCACCAGTAATCAACAATCACCATTGCCAAAGGAAACATCCACCACTCCTAAGTGGTTGCGTGCCTCACTTACCAAAAAGAGGACTGTCATCCCTATTTCGATCCCAATGGAGGATATGGTTAGCAAATTCCTAGGGAGGACTTCAAAGTCCAAAAGACTCAAAACAGAAACCATGATTGATGTGGATGAGCAAACAGGATGTTGGGTTGCAGAGGTAGCTAGACCTTCGGTAGATAAAGAGATTGAGAATGTTACCGAGAAAGACTTCATTGAAAAGATCGATCTAGGGACAACTTCTTGGGTCGCTGATGTTAAACACTTGGAATCTTCAACTAAAAGGATTCTCACAAGGACCTAGAAGGATGAGAAAGATAAAAGTGAGATGAAGCAAATTATAATACAGATGGCCCAATATATTAATGCTATCCAGAATCCAAATCCTCAGCCTCTCTGCCAAGTTTCTTTATCATTTGACCCGAAATCACCTTTGAATCAGAAGTTACTTGATCAGGTTCAAAGGATTCGAATGATCATAGATGTTTTTAACTAATGGCTTGAATCAATTTCACAACAAGTGACAAGTTATATCTTTGATTTGGTCAAAGTGTTTGAGAATGTGGAATCTGTTGAGAAAGAGCTAGAAACAAAGATGGTTGCCTGGGAGAAAGAGAAAAGTAAATGGTTGGTTGTGTTAAGGTAGATTACAGATACATAGAGATATGGGTGTTACCTTGTCATTCGTACCTTATAACAAGAGTGAGTTTCCTTGCAAAAATTTTAGTTGAGTCCTTGTCTTATTCAAAATTTGTTGGTTCAATCCCTAATCCGCCTATAAATCATTTCTAAATCCTTACCGTTAAGTTTCAATGGTCTGTTGAACCTCATAAACCTCATGAACCCCTTGAACCATCTTGAACAGAGTTCATAGTGTTCATTTAGGTACCGCATGTTCTAAGTTGTGTCTAAGACATTTTCGGGCTAACGTTCACTTAAGTGTTTTGCAGCAACTCTATTTCACGGTTGCAAGTGATATTTCATATATTCTTTCTCCAAACTGTGAACCGTTTGAACCTAGTTCAAACAGTTCAGTGATGTTCAAACTGTTCGATGAAGTTCAAGGTTCAAGCTCTGCAGGTCTGATTTTATGATAGTCATATAGACCCTCACACAGTAGCTCATATATTTTTACTCATACATTATTGTTGAAATCTCTCCGGTCAGAATGTAGAAAATAGGTTTCGGAAAACATATCCAAAATTGAGAAAGATCCAACAGTGGAAACAAAAGTTATGGCCCCCGTACCAAGACAGACTTTGACTGCCACAAATATTTTCAGTCCACCCAGCATAATGAATATTTTCATTTTGGTTTAAACTATTCAAGTGCCACCTATCTAGATATTTTATAAACTTTAGAGAATTATTCTTATAATGTTTATAAATATTTGATGCTATAAATAAGAGTAATGGGGAAAGTGAAAAGTAGAAGTTAAAAAGTTTTTCAAGATTCGATTATAAAAACTAAATAAAGATTTCATGTAACTATTTATTGTGAAAGGATTGAAAGAGGAGGGGTTCTTCTTCTTTTTCTTTTCTTCTAGCAGCCTGTGGGTGGGGGAGAGTAGATTTTTATTTGTAAGGGAGGAGTTGAATCTTTTCTAAGAAATGCTTTGTATAGAAAATATCAATCTTTGAGTTGATTTCCAGACATGAATAGAATGCAGATGATATCTTCAATCTTTGTGTTGCTAATATTCTTCTCATGGTTGTAGCTGGACTTTGAGCCTTTGCAGTTGTTTATTAATGTCTTTTTTATTATAATCAATTGTGTATGTGGATTTATTACAAGTCTGTGTGCTTGAAAGTAAGCCATATTGGAGCAATGACTTTCTTTGTTAGTTTTTAGTCCAAATGCTATCCATAAGCGCAGAAAATTAAACTTTGATTTAATGGTCTTCATTTATATCTGTTTGGTAAGTCTTTGGCATTCATTTTCATGGCTATGGATGAATTTAATTTTCCTTTATTGCTTTCTGGTTAAAAGCATATCAGCAATTTAATTCCTTGTAAATCTTTTAAGAGGGAGTTGTACCTCTCAATTCAGAGGAAGATTATCAATTCAATGATAATCTATCCAACTGTTAGTACTTTTTGTCCTTCATTCTGGGCATTTTGAGTTTATTTGTATAGTTATTTTCGAAGGACAAATTTGTTCACTAACAATGGGGTAATGAAATTCCTTGTCGAGAAGATGGCGCATGGCCTAGATGACAACATACTCTTTGTTTGCAAAGAAAACATTGAGTGGAGGAACTCAATCATTCAACAAGGACATGAAAAATTCCTCAAGATTTTAAAATAATTGGAGTTGACTGACACTATGCAAAAAGACATGAAATACATAGATCTTCATCTCTTAAGAGAAGATAAGAAAATGCTTGAGGATTCATCACAGATGATTCAGGCCTTCAAAGATCGAATACAATAGGTTCAGGTAGCAAAGTCCTTAACAATTGAGGACTTCGCAAAGGTCACAAGAGTCGAATCTATGTTGGTTGTCTGTTTCGATCATTTGGAGATGCATAAGAGTAAAGTCTTGCAGGTAGGTAAAAAGAAAGAAATATGGAAGCAACAGATTTTACCGATAGGCCTCCCACATTACTAGCTCATCGTAAGCTTCTCAACAGCTCACCTGGAATGGCGGAACATTCGAAGTACTCCCAGATCACAAGATAGACAGGTTGAGGCCACATCAACTGTTGGAGATTGATCATGCTTTCTTTGCTTGCGGCTCATGCTGCATTTTTAGTTTAGTTATCGCTTTTCAGTTTTATGAAACTAGACCTCTTTAACTTTGGGATAGAGTTAATTATTTAACTTTGGTTTTATGTGTAACAAACTATCATAGCCTGGAGGCTATTTATATGGTTGGATAAGTCATTTAAAAGGTCCAAAAAAAATTGATTGAAGGAGACAAAAACTGAGTTTTTCTTTGGATTGTCAATATAGATAATTTTGGTTTTTTAATCAAAATAATATTGTGGTTCGATCTTCGAATCTGTGCGTTTGAAAGATTAGCAGTATCTGTTGGGATATATGCTTATGCGCTGAATATATTTTCTTCATTACCAACTTTATCTTAGTTTTTGGATTCATTGATTTTCTTTGTTTAAATAGTACTTCATAGTTGTTTAAATGACTCTGATCCCCCTTGTCCTTTGAGACATGAGCGAGAATCGATCAACATTTTCATTACTTTGAGTATTATGGATGGAATAAATTTTATGTTCAATGAATGCGTACAGAGATCAATTTTGTGAGCTTTATACTTTTAAATAGATATTTTGCAACATTCCTTTGTGTTGACAAATGAATGTGGAAGCCTTTCTCACTTTTTGGTTAAAAGTGTGTTTGTTTCTTGAGTAATCTGCATAAAAATTTATTGAAAATCTTACGAGGAGTTGCACTCTTATGCAGAGGGTAAACCAAAGCTTCGTTCACCCAACTGTTGGTACATTTGCTTTTTCATAATGAGTGTGCAAGAGTCTTTACTTTAAAAACATATAAAAATTGAAGAAAAGACAAATCTGTCAACCAACAGATTTAAATTGAATCAAATCTCTATAATTTTTTTTATGATCTATTTTTTGAGATTAAAAAGAATTATTAAAATTTATATATCTATTTAAAAAATATTTTATTTACAATGTTATAAATAATAAAAAAAGAAAAAAAACTATTTAAAATAGATATTTCTTTTTTTTTTAAATACAAAGAAATCCAAAAAAAAACCTAAAAATCTATCATTCCTAAAATTTGCTCCTATAACACCAAATTTTTTAAACCAATCATAGTGTAGATAAATAATTTCTACACTATCTTAAATTTAAAAATATAAATCTCAACTTTACAAAAATCAAGTTTATTTTGAAAGCAAAAATAACAAGTGGGCAAGCACTTGCCATCATATTATTGTAATAAAAATATTTGTTCTAATTTTTAATTTTATAATTTTGAAGTGTAATAATATATTTGTAATAAAAATATTTGTTTTAATTTTTAATTATTATAATTTTGAATCATTGTATTTTTAAAATTATATTAGTATAATTACATTTATGTAATATTAACTATAAATAAAATAATTATAATATAATACAAATTTTATAGTGAAAATATATATTACTTAAAAACATAATCCTAATTTAATTTTAAAAATTAAATAATTATAATTATAATAATAAAATTAATCTCAATTTAATTATTAATTTGTAGCAAAATATTATATTATTTTTTATATTTATGTAATAGTAATTATAATTGATCTTAATAAATAAATATTAATAATTATAAAAGTGAACATAGATAGTTTTTGAATAGCTTAATGAAAAATATTTAAATTTATGATTAAAAGTTATTAAATTATTTTGTATATATTAAAATAATTAACGAATTTATGAATTTAAAAAATTGTTAAAAAAATAGAATGATTTCAAAAAGATATATATAATACAATTATAAATAATACATATAATTAATTAGGTTTATTTTTTTTATAGAAATACTTGTATTTAATTTTTCATTTAATTTAATTTAAAGTGAATCAAATCCCTATAATTGGTTTTTATTTTTTTTTGAAACAAAAGTGGCAAGCCACTGATATATATATATAGATAAGAAATCTGATTCAAGAGCAATAGGGAGAGAATCAGGAAGAAAACCCTATGTCCTTGCTTAGATACAATGTAAAAAGGAGAAGGGGCTATGAGAAGAAGTCCCCCAAATCTGGAGAGATAGATAAGGTCTGCCCATAGAATGAGTCGCTTAGGGGCCAAAATTGGAATAACAGGTCGAGACGGGACCGGAGAAAACCATAAAAACCAACCCCCACAATCGGTTGCCGTGCAAACTGAGAAGCGGGAACCTGGTTGTCGGAACACTGAAGAGCTGCCACGACCGGTTTCTAGTTATGTTGTATTGGTACATTGATATTGGTCTATTGACTTCATGACTAGTTCATAAAGAAGAAAAGTCTCCAATACCGGTGCTAGTTGATAAGCTAAGAGGATGACTCCTCTACCGGTCCTATTATACCAGTGGAAATAAAATGCAAGAGCCAACACCGGAAAGCAAGGGGTAGTCAAAAAAATTTGGGTCATACTGGTTGCCGTAAGATTTTTCACCCATCCAAAAAGAGCATATTCTGATTAGCAAAAAACAAAGTCAGAATAATTTTACTCGACCATGGCAGCGTCTTCCTGGGTTTGAATTACAGGGCCATCGAAGGCGAGCAGAGATGGGGTAGTCCATCCCATGGCTTCATCCTGCACTGGTACATTGAGGTCTGGAACCCTATCTGTAGCTCAGCCCCTTTCCACAGATTGTGAAGTTGGCACACAGGGGTCAACATTGTCTATTTCCAGGATCTCCATTAGAGCCCCAACTTTAATTTTGACTCTGTGCATAATGTGGTCATCCAATTGTCTGCCGAATTGATGCAAGTCGTTCTTCACATGGCGGAAGTTTTGTCGTTCGAGGGCATGTTTTATTCGGTCATAGAGTACCATGTAAGCATGGCTAGATTGAATAAAGTGGTGTGGAAAGAGGCCTCCAAGGAGATTCGACCCTTGCAATAGATTATATTTTGTCAGGGCTTCATGGAACAAGTCCAGAGCAAGCACATCTTGTCTTACCAACTTAAAGAACACTAATTCAAGCAGAGGGATAGATTGCAAGAGATCCAGAGCATTTGACAGAAAGGAACTGAGAAGTTGATAGGGATACAGAATCCTTTTGGCTTGAGGGGATAACATCTCCTCGCCAATGAAGTCTTTGACAGCTCTTCTCAATTGCAGATTGTGTAGAAGAAAAAGTTGGTTGAGGTCCCTATCATTGATGTGTCCATGAAAAGATGTCGAAGGTTTTGAAATTTGCATTGAAACCCAGTCGTTCCATGGCATATACTCCCAGTGTAATTGCCTGTTGTAGACACCTAAAATTGTCATGTCTAATTAAATAAATATTTTATTTATTTAATTACTTTAGCCTAATTCTTCTATTAATTAAATAAATCTTTATTTATTTAATTAATTCATTTATCCTTTTCTAGCCTTATTTCTCATTTAAATAAATACATTTATTTATTTAAATTATCCTTTTCCTAAATTAAATAAATATCTTATTTATTTAATTATCCCACTTCTTCTATTAATTAAATAAATCTTTATTTATTTAATTAATTCATTAACCTTTTCTACCCATGACACATGTCATTCATCTCTTAATTCATACACTACCTACCCCTTTCATTATTTTATTATTTCTTCTACCTACCCTCTAATCATAGCCGACCTCCTTTTACACCTCTCAATCTTATCCCTCCATTTCATATTGTGTCTTCTATATAAGGAGATGCTTTCTTCATTATCAAACCCTAATGAAAGATTTTAAGGACTTGACTACACTACGATCCTACTTGCAACCACATTCCGTTCTTTGTTGAGCTCTTGTGCACATAAAATCTGAGAGCAAATATATCAAGCAAGATCAATAGAGATAGGAAGAATGGAGATCCAAACCCTATTGGACATGTGATGGTATAATCTTTGTGATTTCATTTGATTTGCATTGTCTTAGGTAATCTTCATATGTTATGGTGGATCTTTGTTGTTGTTAGGCTAGGGTTTTGTGGTTGAATTCATTTAGCCTTTCAATATCATTATTATTGTTATCCATTTTCACCATATACATTTTGGCACGCCTGGTGGGACCCTTGTCCCTTTTGCATTTAACATCCTTGTTGTAGATTTTGTAATGTGAAGTCGCAGATCCGATGTTTTCGGCAGCATTTTCATATTTCCGCATCTGCGCACTTTCGGATCGTGTTTTTGATTTTCTGGCACGTCTATGACATCTGGATCTGCGTCTGTGTTTTGGCAATATTTTATTTTGCAGGTTCCAGGAAAATGCATTTGTGTTGTAAAGTCGCGTCTGCGCTGGTTTTGGCTGCGTCTGTGTCTGGAAGCCGTGTCTGTGTTCTATAGCCGCGTCTGTGTCTCACAGAACCACGTCTGTGTCACCCAGTCGCGTCTGTGTTAAAGGTAACCGCGTCTATGTTCATCAGTTTCAAAATTTTGGGATTTTCATTGATTCAATTTTTTTGGATTTTGCATTTAGGGTTTCAGATCCGGTTTATTTTGAGCTAAAATTTTCAGATCTAGCTAACGAAATTGGTGCAGCTTGTCTTGAAGGCTAAATCGTTTGGTTGAAGGCCCCTATTTTCACAAAGTCTTTTGGGTTTAAAATTTACCTAACTTGTGTGCTTGTAGGAAGGGGTGATCATTTGAAACAATCCAAACTACTAACAACTCTTTGTTGCAGGTCCTTGGCAAGGGTTTTTGGATTTTTGTTGTGTGCCTTGTTTTCATAGACTAGCAAACACTTCAATTGGTGCACTAAAATTGAATCATTGTCTTTTGTGTCTTGAGCAATAGGCTCTTTTTGTTTAATCTTTAGAGGGCCTGTCTTCCCGTGTGGTCATTAGGACTACTAGTGAGAAGAGAACGACCCAAGTGGTAGCAAGGAAAACCCACCTCTTCCGAACCACTATAAACAAATGTATTCATGGTGAAAACTATGGATAACGTGTGCTGATTAGTTCATACCGACACTATGTCTCCCCATGAACCCATTTGATCAAATTTATTTGATCATTTGTAGGGCGTAACCCCTACCGGCTGGGAGCCTTCTATATTTACAGAGCTGAAAGTGCCGCATGTATGGCCACACGAGCGGATGCCCTTACTAGCACCTTTTTGTTTTAGAAGCCCAAATCCTTCTAGTTGTTGGGGCAGGAGGTCAGACCTCTGGTAGCGGCCCACACACATACGGTTCTTAGTAGAGATACAAAGTTCACCACGGGGAGTTTTCGTGGGGACTGATGCTTGGCTGACCCAAGAAGTGAGTGCCGAGGGTGGAGCCAGTGAGGTCAAGCATCTAAGTATCCGCTCTGAATAGCGTAGCCTCAAGGGTAAAACCCCATGTGGGATCAACAACTATTGTCTTGGCCAGCCATAAGAATTGTGCTTGACTTATGTTAAACATTCAAAAACATTCAAGACCAAACAACAAAACATTGTGTCTTTTGTGTCTCCAAGTGTATGCAAAACATTTTTACATCAAACAACACACTTTTCTTGGAGTCATTTTGAGTCTAGACACTTGCAAACATTGGGTCCTCATCAACATTGTGTCCTCTTGTCACAAACAGTCAAACAGTCAGACTTGGTCACAACAAAACAACTTCACAGATTGGAAAAAATTGCACAAATTTTACAAAAACGCGTCTATGTTAAATAGAGCAGCGTCTGCGTCAGGAAACCACGTCTGTGTCAGACATAATAGTGTCTATGTTGTATAACCGCGTCTGTGAAGGGCAAAATCGCGTCTGTGTTCCAAAAGTCAACATTACACTTTGCAAAAAAATCTCAGAAACGTGTCTGCGTCAGGAAACCGCGTCTACATCAGGAAACTGCGTCTGTGAAGTATGCAGGCGCGTCTGTGTCCAGAATTGAAAAACTATTACAGTCCAGCAAACAAACACAGTCAGTTTCGGAATTCTTGAGCTTCCTAGGTCATTTCTCCAAGGTTTTATTTAGCATTCAACCTATCTTTGGGTCTCACAAAATCCATCATTGCTTCACATCTCACTTTACATTCACAATTGTCTAAACTTGAGTCAAAAGGTCACTTGCTTGTCCTCATCATACTTTGTCAACACACTACATACAACAACACTTTGCTAAGTGGTCCCTCATCAAGGTTTCTTACCTTTGGGTCTCATTTGGTCTTACTTAGAGTCAAGGTCAGCTTACCTCATCAAGAGAAACTATCCTCTCTTTGGAAGTCACACCTACTCTACTACATACATACTTGGTCTTACACGTTGGACATTGCAAGTACACTTCAGATTCATTTACATTCCATTCAACTCTTGGTCTTTCATACTCTTCGCATTTTCATCTAGTCTCACACATCTTGGTCAATACCTAGTTCATGGTTGAAACCCGTCTTCAAAAATCTAGGAGAGAAACTAAAGAGGCTCAAGAGTCCGCAAACATGAGTTCTTATGAGTATGACAATGAGATCTTTTTCAATTCTGATCATACTACATTACCTAACATGGATACCTATAGAAACATTCCAAATGTTGAGAACATGGACACTATAAACAACAATGCTATACATAATGACAATGTAGACAGCTTTTCCGTACATTCAGCAGATGTGGAAGAATCCATTATGAATCCCCATTTCAATCAATTGGTTGAGGAAATAATAAGTAGGGATGGACAATACTTCTTACAAATGATGGCACAAAGTGGAGCCAAGATACCTCATGATTTTGACATGTCTCAAATAATGGAAAATCAACCTTTGCAACAACCTCACTCCAACATGGATCAAAGGAGACCTAATAGTGGAGGAAATAGAGGACCACATATGGACCTGAATCACCATCAGCTTTGCTTCAAAAACCAGAGGTCCCACATACACATGGTCAAACATATGATACTCACCTTCGCAGACCATTATGGAAGTCTTATGGAGAAAAATATGCTCAATCACATATCAATGCTAAGGATCAACCACCAAAGCAATGGGATATTCCAAGGCATGCTCAAAATTTGGACACAAGGAAACCCCGTGTCAAATTTGGGGGCAATACAATAGAACATGACATGCCTATAGAGTATGGTATACATGCACAAAATAGATATGGTGTTCCTCAACATGAATCTATACCAAGTGGTCCATATATGCAGCATCATTACAGACCTCCTCCATGTGAACATGTGTATGATCAATATCATCCATATATGCAACATGCTCCTCCTCCAATGGGTACCTCAAACATAGGATATGGTCCAAGAAGTCGATCTCCACCTAAGAGTAATTTGGAGCAACAAATCAGGGACTTACAAAAGAAAATGGAGGACATAAATGCACCGAAGCCAACATACACAATGAGAGACATATGTCCTTATCCATTTGACAAGAGCATTCCAATGCCTCCTTTTCCTACACACTTTGTGATGCCTAAATTTGATAAGTATAGAGGAAAACGGATCCTAAGGCACACATAAGATAGTTTTTCACAGCTTGCATTGAGGTAGCAATAGAAGAGACATATTTGATGAGATTATTCCCACAAAGCCTAGGTGATCAAGCTATGGAATGGTTCTCCCAACATCCACCTGGTATTAAGTCATGGGGTGATCTAGCAGAGGCATTTATTCAACATTTCTCCTACAATATAGAGACAGACATATCAGTCACTACTTTGTGCAACACCAAACAAAAAGATGGAGAGTCTTTTTCATCATTTTTACAAAGATGGAGAAATCTAGCCAGCAGATGCTCTTGTGAAATTCCACAAAAACAAATGGTAGAAATGTTCACCCAAAATGTTAACAAAGACATTGGCTATGATCTAAGAAAAGCTTGTTTGTCCACCTTCAAGGACGTCATTGAAAAAGGCTTAGCGATAGAAAAGGTCCTAATTGAACAAGGAGTCATTAAGATATTCAAGGAAAACAAAGATGACTTTAAAGGAAAAGACAAGCCAAGATTTTGCAATAAAAACAAGAACACAGTCAATGATGGTGTTGTTGATGCCAACACAGTGCGACCCAAAGTCATCTTTTCAGGATCAAGTTCTACAAACAATCAAGTGAATACTCAAACAACTTCCAGATCACGAAGGAAGTACACTCCATTGGGAGAACCACTTGAGTCAGTTTTTAAGAAGCTTGTGGCAAACAAGGTAATCACAGTTCTAGATTTTCCTCCATATGAACCAAAGGTTAAACCAAATTGGTGGAATGATGATGATTATTGTGAATTTCATAAGAGCAAAGGTCATAAGACAGGAAATTGTCATTGACTGAAGAACATCATACAAGATCTCATCGATAGAGGTGACATTGAGATTGAGGGACATTCGTCTAATCAAGAACATGAGATGTTTAAGGAACCATTCCCAAAACATGACAAGGGAAAAGCTAAAGCCACAGAGGATCAAACCAACTATACCAGAGCATCTTACAACTATGATTCAACCATCAATCACATCTCGATGGACAATTACGTCTCTACCATTATCATCAAGGACAAAGCATCTGAGAATTCTATTTAGAGACCCAGGATTGTCCTAAAAGGTGTTGGATCTTCTTCCGAACCTACCTCCGAATGTCATGTCACAACTCGTTGAGGTAAAATCACTTTGCAAGGTGCTCCAACTAAAAACACCGCTTCTTCATCAACCAAACCTAAGTATGACCTTGTAGAACAGCTAGGGAAGACACCCGTGCTCATTTCAATCCTTGAGCTATTACGCATATCTCCCTCACATAAAGCCATTCTTGACAAAATCTTGAGAGATACTACTGTTCCTACTGATCTAAACGTGGACCAGTTTCAAGCCATGGTGGGATACCTTTCCGTTCCACATTCACTTACTTTCACAGAAGCCGATGACGCCTCCGTAAGTTAGCCACATAATGCACCACTACACATTGAAGCCTTCATACACAAACATCAAATAAAAAGAGTCATGATAGATGGAGGAGTAGGTCTAAACATTTGCACATTAAGCACTATTACACAATTGGGATATTCTGAAAAAGCTATGAATTCTACAAACAAAATCACCATTAAAGCATATGATGATGAAGAGCACTCATCCAAGGGCACAGTCATCTTACCTCTCAGAGTTGGGTCAGTTACAAAGGATGTGGTTTGTCAAGTCCTAGATCTAAATCTCACTTATAACATATTGCTAGGATGTCCTTGGATTCATGAAATGAGGGCAGTCCCATCTACATATCACCAATGCATTAAGTTTCCTCATAATGGCGTGGAAGTAACAGTTAACGGCGATCCTAATCCATTCATATATTGCAATAACTTGAAATCAAAGACTGAGACCATCATTCCCAGTAATCGTGAGGCTGTTCCTTCCTCGACATACATTGATCCTGAGTCATTAAAACCTTCGACATCAAAACAAGGTGAGCTTAAAGGCAAGTTTCAGGACAAAGGCATGGGGGAATATACTTTCAATCAGACCATGTACTTACGACAAGTCATGAGTTCCCCAAAAGAATATGGAAGACCACATCCTAACAAACAAATCTCCATCATGATGCTTAAATGGGACCCTACTACCTTTCAAAGATGGGGTGAACTAGAAGAGGAAGATTTATACCAAATGCTTTTCAGAGACAATGAAGAGGAAACACAAGACCACATCAATCTACCATGTGAGAAATATGGCAAAGGCTTCAAAATTCTACAAAAATTTGAGTATGATGGAAAAAGCCCTTTGGGGTTACGAAAGGAAGGCATCATTGAACCTTTACAACCTGAATTGACTCTCAAGAAGGAACACTCGAAAGGACTTGGTTTCTCAACTTCCAAGGTCCACACTCAAAGGATAGAAGAAGCCTTACAAATCAAAGCTGTCAAAATTCAACAAGAGGATCGCTATTCCACAGATTCCAACGAATGGGAATGGGGTTCAGACAAGTCTTCTAGTGACTACAAGCTCACCGAGACATTCAGAGAGCCAGATGAACCAACAGAAGAAGAGGAATTTTATAACAAGTTCAGAGTTGGTCAAGAAACAACCCATGAGGATTCCACACAGTCCTTGTCTCAAGGTTCTAGGTTGAAATCACATAGGATGAGAACACCTGTCCCAAAATGCGCTACTAGTGATGATAATTTGGATTCGCTCACGATCGAGACTAATGAGGAGAGTGCCATCGATGACCTCGATAATTACCCTGACATACCCGAATATAACTGCATCTTCACTCTTAGCCCCACTAACTTCAAAGACATTAACGGCCTTCCCCTTGTTCACCACCAACTCATTGACTAGGATCATGAAGGACCTACATAGTTTGACACATTCCAAAATGATGAAGCTTTTATTGACTATCTAGGCATACAAGATGATCTTCCCCCTAGAGACCATAAAGTGGGATACACTATAGAACTCAATAGCGTGGCATATTTTGGTGAGGGTGTCGGACCTTCTAGTCGCAAAAATGTGAAAATAAGAACAAATCAAGGGTCTTATGGCGAAAACCACACTGTGGCGCTGTCTGACCCCAAAAAAGTAAAAAGAAAGGACGTATCTGAGAGTGAAAACCTCTCTGAGGCACCCAAAGATGGAAGGCTCGACATTCTCCCAGCATCATATGAGGAAAAGTCATCCATGTTGGTAGAAGAGACTGTCAAAACAAACATTGGTACAGAAGAGGTTCCACACAACGTATTCCTAGCTCAATCACTAACAGAGTTTGAAAGGTCAAAATTCATAAGTTTCTTCAAAGAACGACAAATCAACTTTGCCTGGTCATACGCTGATATGCCTGGATTTGGTAATGCATCATTTGACAGTCAAACCAGGGGCAAAACCAGTAAAACAGAAATTAAGAAAAATGCATCCACAAGTGGCATTACTAGTCAAAGCAGAACTTGAGAAATTACTCGATGTCGGATTCATACACCCAATTGATTATCCTGAATGGATCTCCAACTTGGTACCTGTTAGTAAACTGGATCGCAGCATCAGAATTTGCACAGATTTCAGAGACATCAACAAAGCTTGTCCAAAGGATGACTTCCCATTACCAAACATTGACTTGATTGTTGATCTCACAATAGGTCATGAAATGTTATCATTTATGGATAGATTCTCTGGTTATAATCAAATAAGGATCGCACCCGAGAATCAACATAAAACAACATTTAATTGTTCATGGGGAACTTTCTGCTGGAATGTCATGCCTTTCGGGCTAAAGAATGCAGGTGCTACATATCAAAGAGCCATGACTACTATCTTTCATGATCTCATGCACGTAACTGTAGAAGATTATGTTGATGACCTCTTGGGCAAATCAATAAACAGAAATACACATTTGGACATACTTTCAGTCGTCTTTGATCGGTTGGAAAAATACAAAGTAAGATTAAACCCCAAAAAATGTGTCTTTGGAGTAACATCCAGGAAGCTCCTAGGATTCATTGTATCCAAAAGGGGAATTGAAGCTGATCCAGCAAAAGTCAAAGCTATCTTGGAAATGCAACCACCAAGAAATATCAGTCAACTTCGATCCTTACAAGGCAGACTCCAGTCCATCCGAAGATTCATAGCACAACTGGCAGATAAGTGTAATCCTTTTCAGCACCTGCTACATAAAAACATCAAATTCAAATGGGATGATAACTGCCAACAGGCTTTCCAGACGCTCAAAGATTATCTTCTAAATCCGCCAGTTCTGATGCCACCAGTTCCTGATCAGTCTCTGTTATTATACATATCAGCTACTCCAACAGCACTGGGGGCACTCTTAGCACAACAAATTGCTGAGGGCAGGGAAAACGCAGTATACTATATCAGTCGCACATTGGTGGGATATGAGCTAAACTACACACCAATTGAGCATGCATGTCTCACCGTGGTCTTTGACTCGCAGAAATTACGACATTACATGCTCACTCATAAGACTAAGTTAGTTGCAAGGATAGACCCATTGAAATACCTTCTCAATAAAGCAACACTTACTGGGCGACAGGCCAAATGGGTAATGATCCTGAGTGAATTTGACATCGAGTATGTGGACAGAAAAGCAATAAAAGGACAAGCCATCGCAGATCAATTAGCAGATGCTCCCATGATAGATGATGTTCCTCTAAGTTCAGAATTTCCAGATGAATCCATTTTGACAATGTCACATGCAAAGCCATGGCAACTATACTTCGATGGCTCATACACACAGCATGGGGCAGGAGCTGGCATCCTCTTTATAACTCCTCAAGGGGATTCTATACCAAAATCATACTGCTTATCATTTCCTTGCACTAACAATATAGCAGAATATGAGGCATTAACAACAGGATTATGAATTGCAGTTCAATGGAAGATCCAGGAACTTCGTGTTTTTGGGGATTCCCAACTTGTCATCCGTCAAGCGACTAATGATTACCAAACAAAATATGAGAAATTAATGCCTTATAAATAAATGGTGGATGATCTGAAACAACACTTCACAAAGATAGACTTTGAGTAGATACCAAGAGAGCAGAATCGCGCCGCAGATGCCATGGCTACAATTGCTTCACTGATCGATCTACCTCCAAACGAGACCCGCTATGAGTTCTTGGTGGATAACTTTTTGGTTCCTTCATATGAGATCATGCCTACTGAGACGATATGCGTTGTCAGTCCTGAATCCCAATTATATGGTTCCATTTTCACATACCTGCGTGACAATACTTTACCTCCTGATCTATCAAATAACCAACGTCGCACTTTCATTCGCCAATCCTCTCGATATGTCATTTTAGTTGATATCCTATACCGGTGAGGTCTAGATGGCACTCTTCTTAGATGTTTAGAAAGCGACGAAGCTTAGATTGCGTTACGGGAAGTGCATGAAGGGATATGTGGTCCACATGCTAGTGGTCCTACCTTGGCCAAGAAACTCATCAGGACTGGATATTACTGGCCCAATATGGAGAAAGACTCATATCAGTTTGTCAAGAAATGTAAGCAATGTCAAATTCATGGAGACCTCATACATGCGCCAGCACAAGAACTTCAACCACTTGCCTCTCCTTGGCCCTTTTATTAGTGGGGACTCGATCTCATAGGCAAGATTCACCCTCCTTCTTCCAATGGTCATAAATTCATTATCACTGTCACAGAGTATTTTACAAAATGGATTGAAGTCGTGCCTCTCACACAAGTCACAGGAAAACAGATTGCTACATTCATTCTCAACTATATCATTTGCCGATATGGTATTCCTGTTTCCATTATCACTGATAACAGGCGTCCCTTCAAAAATCAGGATGTTCATGAACTCTGTGACCGCTTCCATATTTCCCATCGTTTCTCCACACCATATTACCCCCAAGGTAATGGCCAAGCTGAGGCATCTAATAAAACAATCCTTAAAATCCTAAAGAAGACAGTCGATGATGCTGGTCGTAATTGGCATATTCAACTTAATCCTGCACTTTGGGCCTACCGCACAAGTGTCCGCACACCTACAGGAGCTACACCGTATTCACTTGTCTATGGCGCTGAAGCTATCTTACCTATTGAGGTTGAGTTACCTTCTTTACGGGTTTCTTTGCAAAACATCATCAGTGATGAAGACTATAGGGTCTCTCACTTACAAGAGCTAGAACTACTGGATGAACGAAGACAAATTGCTTTTAATCATCTCAAGGCTTACCAACAACGAATGAGTCGTAGCTACAATCACAAGGTCAAGCCTCACACATTTGAGGTAGGTGACTTAGTTCTCAGAGAAAATCCTAAAAATAACAAGACAGAGAGAAGAAGGGCAAGTTCGAACCAAACTAGCTTGGTCCCTACATTATTACAGCAGCATATGGATCTAGTGCATATCAACTCTCAACTACAGAAGGTGAACCTTTGGAGGATCCTATCAACAGCATGCACCTTCGCAAGTTCTACACATAGCTCTTCGGAATATCCTAATTCAAAAATACAAAAAAATCAAAAAATTCAAAAATACAAACAAATCTTAAAACAAAAAAATCGTTACTTGGTGAAAACCTGGCAAACAGGCGCCTTGTGACACAAAAAACATTGAAAAATCAAAAAAAGTAAAGAGAAATAATTTCGTCCAATGGTGAAAACCACTTCGATGGTGCCCTGGGCAAGTACCATGGTGAAAACTGGGTCACCAGCGCCATGTGTAGAGACATTGCTCCTCCCTCCTTCAGGATTCTCTTTCATCATTTCACTTTACACACACTCACGACCAGTTCGTTCATAATAAACTTACCCATTCCCATCATGGCTTGTTATTGATCTACCCAAGATTGGTTCGCCATTCATAATAAACCTCCCTTTTCACTTCCCTTTCCGTCCATAATAAATCAAATCCTATCTGTGGCTAAGGCAAAATCCTACGTCTAGTGATGGGTGTGGAACTGAGAACATCACATGTTTCGAGGAGTACAGTTTCTTCCAGCTTCCTTCAGTCTATCCATGCACAATCCGCAATAAAGCAACATTTGCATCACAGATTCGCAATAAAGTTCCATCTTCTCCGCAATAAAGTATCAGTTTCATGGATTCAGTCAGTTTCAGATGAGAGACAGCAGCAACAATGGGCTTCAACAAATCAAATCTTTCAACAGACTCAGACAACATTATGGTTCAGTGCTATCTATCCTTTCTGTGAAAGTAAACATTGTGACCACAATCAAATAGACTTATACAAGTGAAAAGAGACACTAAACTTGAGGACTACAGTGGATGTTGGTGTCGAGTCTTGGTTTTCTTTTGATTTCATCTTTTTTTTGGTGACATGTCTTTTAGCTTTTCCGAGATGTCTTTGACTAGAGATTCTATCTCCAGGATGTCTTTGACTAGAAAGGCGAGGATGGGGTATCGTCACCTATTTGTATTTGTTGTCTATGGATTGTCTCTTAGTAATGCTATGACTTGTCCAAGGATATGAGGACACTAAGAGTCAAGTATGAACTGGGGCATTCCTTGTTTGTGACTGTCTTATCTCCATGCAAACAGGTACAATGACTTTCTGGGTCGAACATATGCCTCGATTGTCATAACCTACTTGCCATAATAAAGCTCAATGATGATAATGCACAAGAAGCTCTTCCACTTTCATATCTTCTGTCTTACATCCCCTTTCTTGATTGACTTCCATCGTCCTTCTCGAGTCCGTGTAGCCTGCTATCACATGACTAAGTATAATGACACCTGCATTACCACATATAAGCATTTCATACATACATATAGGTATCACAATTGCATCACATCCTGCACACAACACCTGTTAGCACAATTTACATTTGTTGCATTATCATATTCATCTACATTACATACATTTACATTTGCATCATGCATAACATGTTAAAACATAAAAGAACAAAAATATTGCATTATCATATACATATTTGCATCCATATCATAAGCATCACATAAGAACATCTCATCACGTAGGTACACATGTATATAGCTGCCGCAAAGATGAATCATCTCATATATATATAAAAGTGTCATGATACAATGATGTCAAAATCATATGGCTACAAAAGCACCCGCAGGTGTCTACAATACAAAAATGATACAAAACTGATACAAAGGGAGCCCTCTATGGCTATGATGAACTCCCTCCCTCGGAGCCGCCTGGCCTCGACGGAATCTGAGCCCTTGAAGGACTCGCCCCAGGATCGTCCCTCTTGTCCCCTCTATCTAGTGGTGGTGGAGGACCCATAACCCCACCACTCGATGCCTATCTCCTCTGGCTCCCTCTCGTAGCTGTCGTTGTATGCGATGGTCTATGGAAGCTCCTCGCCCGCTAATCTGCTGGCACTGCACCATAGTAGAGGTCTCTCCAGTAGGCAATCTCCTCCCCTGCCCGTAGGACATAAGCATATCTTGCCCCTGTATCCTCCGCTGCTTGTCTCCCGGTCCTCAGTGTTGTCTCAGCCTCTGTATAGCACCGGATAGCCTGATCCTGCTCCCGTTCAGTATCTCGAAGCCTCGTCCTGAGCCGATCCCTCTCCCTCTCCAGCTCTTGGATCTCATCTGCCTGGCCTTGGCAGATCTCCCTCAGATCTAGCAGCTCATCCTCTACTGGGTCAGCCCCCTCTGCCTCTGCCTCTAGCTCCCCTTGTACGGGTGCCTGCCCCTGTGCCTGTGCCTATACTTGTCCCTGTACTAGTGCCTATACTAGTACCTATCTCTGTCCTTGTCCCTGCACATGTACCTGTCTGGGACCCTGTGTTGGTGGCACCTGTAGCGGCAATCCATCGTGACCCCTCACCACTCGAGCCTGCCTCTCCTCACGACCCTCCCTCTGAGCTGCAACCCTCCTCTCTCCAACTACTCCCCTCCTCCTCTGTTGGCCTCTGCCCCCATCACCTCCACCATCATCATCATCCCCACCCCCATCTCCCTCCAATGGCTCTCCCAGATCCATCAACCGTGGGAAGGGATGCTCTGCCCAATATGCTGTGTACTCAGCATCCATCTCAGCATCCTCGATCTCTGGCCACATGTCCCATGGTAGGGGTATCATCTCTACCAGTTGTGTCACTGCCTAATCATATGACAGCAAAGGCCCAAACTGTGCCTGATCTCTGACCATACGGGCATACATGTCTGAGCCTCGGGGCATCCTCTGAATCCGGCCAAACTGTCGGCCAATCCTGTCCACTAGCTGCCCCTCCAGCACATAGGGCGTCTGCCCAATCAAATACCTGCTCCAGAAAGTGTACGGCAACTCGACGGCATCATCCTCCCACTGCTCGCAGCCCAGATATGGTCTCCATATGACCATGTCGATATCATCTATCACTCGCCGCCAATGCTCTAGCCTGCCAATCTGTGGCTGTGATGTGATCATGTCATACAAATGAACAAAGTTGTGTACATGTCCCCTACCCCTGAAGTGTATCAGTCAGGTAATCGACAGATGCTCATAGGCCCATACCTGCAGCAATGTCACTCCGTAGCCCAATCCCACAGATCCATGATACACAAACTGATGCAGCTCGTAGTAGAGGTGTGCCAACACACATGGTCCCTAAGCATATCTGGTGTACTGCGTCACCAGTGTCTCCAATGCTCCTCCCCAACCCACAGCCAACCCCCATGTCGCCCTATCTGGACACAGGAATCCACTGATAGCTCCTCCTATCACTGCCGGCAATGCCAACCCTGTGGCTATCATGGTGTCCCATGCCACATGTCCTGCCCTCATCTCCAATCCTAGGTCCTGGAACACCTGTCTCAGGGCCTCCCTGTCTCCATCTCGATCATATGGGATCAGCTCCCCATCGATCGGTATCTGTAGAATCCTGTATACATCCTCTAGGGTGACTGTCATCTCACCCATCGGCAAATGAAACGTACACGTCTCAGAGTGCCATCTCTCGGCTAATGCAGTCAGCAGTCCCATGTTCGCCCGAAACTCGGGCACATATAGCACATGTCTCAATCCCATCTCCTCGATAGCAGCTCGCTCCTCGGCTGTCAACTCAGGTCGCAACCTCTGAGTAGACAGGAATCTCTCCCGTGACTCCAGCATCGGCAAATACTCCTGCAATCAAGCAAATCACTCATGTCAGTCATTGTGGCATTCACTGTTTATCACAAAATGCTACTTTTTATCTAAATGCATCTGACATTCTACCCTAGTGACACTCACTGTTCATCACAAAGTGTTGCTATTTATCCTAGTGGTACTCCTTGTTCATCATAAAGTACTATGTGTGTGACATTCCTTATTCATCACAAAGTGTTACTCACATTTGCACTCACTGTTCATCACAAAGTGCTGCTCATACTCTAGTACTCCCTGTTCATCCCAAAGTACTCTATCTTGGTATTCACTGTTCATCACAAAGTGCCTTGATCTATCCTAGTCTTCCCTAGAGGATCTGCTTGAGTGTCTTTTCTCAGCAGCTTATCTAATCGACAGCGTATGTTCATCATAGAACTGTCGATTTGACCTAGAAGACAAAAACTCAACACAAACGCGCTTACCTAACATAAATGCGCTTTCAGACTGCACAGACGCACTTGAAAAACAAAGACGTGCCTGATCTACACAGACGTGCCTATGCTCTGCACAGACGCGCCTGGGTGACACAGACATGCCTTCTTGGCACAAACGCGTCTGGACATCACAGACGCGGCCGCAATTGACACAGATGCGGGTTCCAACGCAGACGCGCCTGGCACAAACACAGACGCGCCTGGCACCAACGCAGACGCACCTGGACATTTTTAGACTTTTTTGGACCCTATTTTAAGCGCATTTATTACCCTATCTAGCATGCATTAATGACAAAATTAAATGCATCAAAGTATGAGGAGGTTTGGTGGTACTTACCGGCTCTCCTGCCTCTGCTGGCCTCTGAAATCGACGAACGCGGTCGAATCTATGGATGAAGGCCATCACTACTGACTGCTCTTGCTCTATTTTCACTCTGCAATCTTCTCTCGTGGATGTGTAGATGACAATGAGGATGTATTTTCCCCCGTGGTCTATCTTATAGCCTATCCTAGCCCTCGCCTTCATTTCCCGAGTCAGTCTTCTTTATCCCGTGACTTTGTCACTTTATCCGGTCAGTCCATTCTAGCCTTTTTTTCTTATCGAGAGATTGTTTGCAATCTTTTCAGACATTTTCATCCAATCTCTCGAGGGGGCATATCATTCCCATCCTGGGGCAACTCTGTATCAGTTCATATTATCTTCTTTGAAACAACGCGACAAGCCGCATTGTCTCAAAGAGGGGCAAAATGTAGACACCCAAAATTGTCACATCTAATTAAATAAATATTTTATTTATTTAATTACTTTAGCTTAATTCTTCTATTAATTAAATAAATCTTTATTTATTTAATTAGTTCATTTATCCTCTTCTAGCCTTATTTCTCATTTAAATAAATACATTTATTTATTTAAATTATCCTTTTCCTAAATTAAATAAATATCTTATTTATTTAATTATCCCACTTCTTCTATTAATTAAATAAATCTTTATTTATTTAATTAATTCATTAACCTTTTCTACCCATGACACATGTCATTCATCTCTTAATTCATACACTACCTACCCCTTTCATTATTTTATTATTTCTTCTACCTACCCTCTAATCATAGCCGACCTCCTTTTACACCTCTCAATCTTATCCCTCCATTTCATATTGTGTCTTCTATATAAAGAGATGCTTTCTTCATTATCAAACCCTAATGAAATATTTTAAGGACTTGACTACACTACGATCCTACTTGCAACCACATTCCGTTCTTTGTTGAGCTCTTGTGCACATAAAATCTGAGAGCAAATATATCAAGCAAGATCAATGGAGATAGGAAGAGTGGAGATCCAAACCCTATTGGACATGTGATGGTATAATCTTTGTGATTTCATTTGATTTGCATTGTCTTAGGTAATCTTCATATGTTATGGTGGATCTTTGTTGTTGTTAGGCTAGGGTTTTGTGGTTGAATTCATTTAGCCTTTCAATATCGTTATTATTGTTATCCATTTTCACCATATACACCTGCATCCTCCACAAGAGTCATTCTCCATTTTGCAGAGCACTGAGATACTTCAAAAATTTAAAATTTCCAAAAATTTCCGCTGAGAGTTGTGTATAAGTTGGTTCCATTTATAAACAAAAATTACCATCTCAAAATGCAATAAATGATCGGACTTTAGGATCATGTTTGCGATCCTTGCATTAATTTTGTGACTGTGATGTAGTTGAGGGGGTGTGTGAGAGGCCTAAATCTGTTTTGCCCCATGTGAAGTGACGTTATGGAAATCCTCGGGTACATCGCTTTAAAGTTCCATATGTGCCATCTACAAAATGCATTTAAAAGCATAAATGCAAGTGTCATGTCAGCCTTCTTGTTCACAGGCACCGGTTGAATGCTTACATGTGAATATTTATTAGGAAGTAGCTTTTGATAAGAGTGTTGTACTTTCCTTCTGTACTAAATCGAGCAATTTAGGAAAAGAAGATAGTTTAGTAGGAATTGCGACCAACTCCACTAAAATGCCATCACAACCCATATTTGCTAACATGTCAGCAACAAAATTTCCCTCTCTTAGTGTGTGACTGACAATGTAGTCCGGGAAAGTGTTAAGAAGATCCAAGGTGTGCTTCAAAACATATGATAGCTTCCAGGCCTTGGATCTTCTCGAGGTAATGGAGTTGATAATAACTAATGAATCACCTTCTATGTGTATATTAGAGAAGCCACACTTCCTTGTTAACACCAGACCGGCTAGTAAGGCATTTGCCTCCGCCAAGCTATTCATACCGAGAGGGATGGGTGAAGCTTGGAAAGCACACATTTTGCCGAATTGATCTCGAATGCAAACTCCGATTCCCAACTTCCCTGGGTTTCCACGGGAAGAGTCGTCGAAGTTGATCTTAAAGAAATTAAGTGCTAGAGGTACCCATTTTATGGATGACCTATCTCTCACATGAATTGAGGACCAGTTCGGGGGAATCCCTATTGGAAAAATAATACCATGCCATAGTTTTGCAATTCCCTTATCCCACTGGGTAAATGATTGGATGTCCTTGGAATTAGTGAGAGAAGAATCAGTGATTTCTGTAATCGAATTTTCCAATTTGATCAAAACTTGATCCAGAGATGAGGGTGTTTTTCTGAAGATTCTTTTATTCCTCTCCCACCAAATGGCCCAAATAATGTGAGCAGGAGCACATTTCCAAATGCCTGAGAAGGTTGATGTAGAAAATAAAAGAGGCCAAGAGTTAAACATATCCCATAGTGATTTTGAAAAGGGCAACATAACTTGGAGTTTATTCATGATGAAGAACCAACATTGGGAGGCAAAGGAGCAGTGTAGAAATAAATGATCGACTGATTCTTCCTCTAAGTCACAAAATACACAATTGAAAGCTTGTGTAATGCCTAATTTTACTAATCTCTTTGCAGTTAGGATTCTTTTGTTCAGAGTTAGCCACGCAAAACACCCTGCTTTTGGTAGATTAATGTCATTCCAACAAAAAGAGTATGCCCGACTACTTACCTTGCTGCTACAACCCTGCTATAGGGCATTGTAACCTTCTTTAATCAAATATTTCCCTGATTTTGAAGCTACCCAAAATAACACATCATCTCTGTTAGACATGATAGTTGTCCTATTCAATAAAATATTAGCCAATGAGGAAGATTGTTGGATGGATATTGGGAGAAGAGTGGGATCTTTCCAGATTATTTTTCCTGAAAATATTTCTACAACAGACACATAGTCACACAATTTTGTACCCCAATGAGTTATAGTTGTGTTCATAATGTCTTCCATGTTATCCAAATAAGCAATAGGAGGATGCCCACACCATGAGTCTGTCCAGAAGTTACCACTAAGACCATTATTGATTTCCCATGAAACATACTTGGATATTAGATTCCTTGAATCCATCATGAAGTTCCAAGTAGCAGACCCCTTTGGAGGGTCTAAAATTGTTAACAGTCTTGATGGTTGAGTGTTGTCCAAATATTTAGCTTGCATAATCTAGCACCATTTGGAGACAGGGTTAGCGTACATTTTCCAAATCAGTTTCCCTCCAAAGGCCTTGTTGTGATGCTTCAAATTGTGAAGTCCCACTCTCCCTTGGGATTTTTGGCATGACATATTTTCTAGAGAGGTTAAGGGGCCTTTCATTTGTCATATTACTATTCCATAGGAAATATCTAACAAGTTTTTGCAATTGTTGGATGGCGGATGAGGGAGCTTTGAGGACACACATGTAATAGTTCAGTATTGTTGTTAGCACTAACTTGATAAGAAGGATTCTTCCTGATTGTGAAAGCCACCTTACTTTCCAAGATGAGATCTGTGCCTAGATTCTACCAATGACAACAAACCAATAAAATGGTTTGTTTGATCCCATAAAAAAGGGGATGCCCAGGTAGGAGTATGGCAATTGGTCCATTGAGAAGCCCAAGGTCTTGCATATTCTTATTGACAAGATTGAAGGTGTGTTGAAAATGAAAATCTTAGACTTGGCGGCATTTATTTTCTGACCTGAAGCAGAAGAATAGATATCCAGTGTTTGCTTGATGAGCTTGGCTTCTTTTAGAGAAGACTTACCAAATAACAATGTATCATCAGCAAAAAGAGAGTGAGTTATTGTTATTGAAGTACCTAGAAGAGTGACACCAAGCCAAAGCCCTTTTGAAGATTGAAAATTGATGTATCTGCTCAAGACATCTGCCATGAGAATAAAAAGAAAAGGTGAAAAAGGGTCGCCTTGTCTTATTCCCTGTGTACCCTGAAAAAACCCTAAGGGATAACCATTTATTAGAATAGAAAAATGCACGCCTGAGATGAAAGTTTTGATCCATTTGCACCATTTATTTGAGAAGTCGAATTTTGATAATACTTTAAAAAGAAAATCCCACTTAACTCGGTTGTATGCCTTCATCATATCAAGTTCAATAACAAAATTTTCTTGTTGTCTTTCATGGACAAAGTGTAAAACCTCATGCACTACTAGGGCTCCTTCCATAGTCTCCCTACCAGGGATAAAACCCCCTTGTTCTTGAGAGATGATCTTAGGTATAAGGTAGTGCATTCTAAGGTAAATGGCCTTAATTACAATCTTATATATTATGTTACAAAGAGAAATAGGTCTGAACTCTGCAAATGATGAGGGGGAAGGGGTTTTTGGGATGAGAACAATATTTTTTGCATTAAAATTTTTTAGCATTGCTCCCCTTTTCTTGGATTCTTCCATAACCTCTAAGAGGTCAAAACAAATCACATCCCAACACTTTTGAAAAAAGAGGGCGGTGAACCCATCCAGACCTGGGGCTTTATCTGAGGAAAGGGAAAATACCACTTTGTGGACTTCCTCCATAGTGAAGGGGGCCAATAGGGCTCTGTTATCCTAGTTGGAGATCGGAGGTGGGATATATTGTAGTAGAAGCTCAGCATTATCCTTCCAGAAAGAATCGAAATTAGAGGGTGGGGGGGCTAGGAGATTCTTAAAAAACTTAACTCCGTGTTCTTGAATATCTGTTAAATTTTTAATCAATACCCCTAAGTCCTTGTGCCTGATTGAGAATATAGCATTAGAATCTTTTCTTTGTTTTATGGAAGCATGAAAGAATTTTGTATTCTTATCTCCCTACTTCAGCTAGAGCTCTCTTGATTTCTGTCTCCAATATTCTTCTTCTCTCTTACAAACTTCTTCCCACTCACTTTGAAGACCCTTCTGTGTAGAGCGGAGGAACTTGTTGAAATGTGGCGACTGATCAGCAAAGTACTGTACACTCAACATGTATCCTCGCCGGGGTCCGGGGCCAGGCCGGGCCCCGAGCAGGGGTTCAGGGGTGGCAACCCCTGAGAAAGCGGGGGTTCGGGGGCGGCAGCCCCCGAGAAATTTTTTTTTTTTTGCCATTTTTGTTGATGAAAATTGACATTGTAATAAAACCCTAAAAAAGGCCGACTTTGTTTGTTGCCCTAAAAACGCATGTTATAAGCGGCTGGGATGCTTAAGGCATTATAAGGTTGATGTACTATTTTTGCTGGACAATAAGAAAGATTGGACGGCTGTGTATGGTGGACGTAACCCATTCTGGGTGAACCACGTTAAATCTCTGTGTTATCTATGTCCTGTTTTATTTCTTTATCTTTTGTATTTAAATCTGCATATAATTGTTAGTTCATATTTGCTTCGGATCTGCTTGAAACCCTAACAATTGGTATCAGAGCGACGTTTTCTGTAAATTGGCAGAACTTTCATATTTGAGTGGGAGCAATGGAGGATTCCAAATTCAAGGTCGAAAAGTTTAACGGCCAAAATTATCAGTTATGGAAAATGCAGATGGAGGATTACCTGTATCAAAAGGATTTGTGGCGGCCATTGGAAGGAAAGGCAAAGAAACCGACCACAATATCAGATGAAGAGTGGGACATTTTAGATAGAAAGGCACTGGGATCCATTCGATTGTGCCTTGCGTCGTCTGTAGCATTCAATATAACAGAAGAAAAAACGACTGTAGATTTGATGGCAACATTGGCTAAGCTGTATGTGAAACCCTCAGCTTCGAATAAGGTATTTCTTATGAAGCATTTGTTTAATTTGAAAATGAGTGAGGGAGGATCTGTAGCGGAGCACTTAAATGAATTTAATACAATTACCAGTCAATTATCTTCGTTAAAAATTACCTTTGCAGAAGAGGTTAGGGCTCTCTTGATTTTATGTTCTTTGCCAGAAAGCTAGAATAGCTTGGTTATGGCTGTAAGTAACTCTGTCTCTGGTAAAAATACTTTGGTATTTGATGATATTGTTGGTGTTATCCTAAGCGAGGAAATGCGAAGGAAAAGCACAGGTGAGACTCCAACATCATCGGGTAGTGTTTTGAATGTGGAGAACAGAGGAAGATCAAAGGAAAGAGGAAAAGGCCCTGGGAATGAGAAGTCACGAGGGAATTCAAAGAAAGGACGCTCTCAATCTAGAGGAAAGAAAGATTGCTGGTACTGCGGAAAGTCTGGTCATCTAAAGAAAGACTATTGGTCTTGGAAAAACAAAGAAGGAGACAAAAATGAAAATGACAGTAAGGAAGCTAATATTGCAAGTAATACTTTACAAGATGCTTTAATCTTATGTTTGGATAATGTTAATGATTCCTGGGTAATAGATTCTGGGGCTTTATTTCATGCTACACCCCATAGAAAATATTTTCTAGATTATGTTCAAGGTGATTTTGGACAGGTATATTTGGGTGATGATGAGCCCTGTCAAATTGTTGGAAAAGGAAAGATAAAGATCAAGTTGCAGAATGGTAATGACTGGTTTCTACATGAGGTAAGACATGTTCCTAATTTAAGAAGAAATTTAATTTCTGCAGGGCAACTAGGTAGTGAAGGTTGCATAGTTACCTTCTCAGACAGTATGTGGAAGGTCACTAAAGGATCATTAGTAGTAGCTAAAGGTGCGAAGGTAGGCACATTATATCTGTGTACTGGTAACACTTACTCTACCTTAGCTGCTACAGATAAAGTTACTGCAGGGACAACAACAATAAATGTTGCAAGAACAGATTTGATAATGTGGCACTATAGGCTTGGGCACATGAGTGAGAAAGGGATGAAAATCCTTCACTCCAAAAATCTATTGCCAGGACTAAAGAAGATTGATTTAGAGTTCTGTGAAAACTGTGTTTATGGTAAACAGAAAAGAGTCAGATTTCTCAAAGTTGAGAAAGAGAAGAAGAGTGAGAAGTTAGAGCTTGTACATTCAGATTTATGGGGACCGGCTCAGGTATCATCTCTTGGTGGCTCTTGTTATTATGTTATTTTTATTGATGACTCAACCAGAAAAACATGGGTATATTTCCTAAAACAAAAATTAGATGTTTTTGAAACTTTTAAGAAATGGAAAGCTTTGGTTGAGAATGAGACAGGAAAAAAGTTGAAGTGTCTCAGATCGGATAATGGAGGTGAGTATTGCAGCAAAGCATTTGAAGATTACTGTTCCTTAAATGGGATTCGAAAGCAAAAGACAGTTCCAAGAACTCCACAGGAAAATGGTGTGTCAGAGAGAATGAATAGGACCATCATGGAACGTGTGAGAAGCATGAGATTGCATGTTGGATTGCCCTTACATTTTTGGGCAGATGTTGTACATACTGCTGTCTATTTGATAAATAGAGGACCTTCAACCCCTTTGGATGGTGGTATTCCAGAGGAGGCATGGACTGGTAAAAAGGTAAATTATTCTTTTCTAAAAACTTTTGGTTGCGAAGCTTTTGTCCATGTTGATAAAGAAAACAGAACCAAGCTTGATGTTAAATCTCAAAAATGTACCTTCATTGGATATGGGATAGATGAATATGGCTATCAGTTATGGGATTTTGAAAATAAGAAAATAATTAGAAGTAGAGATGTTATATTCAATGAGAAGGTTATGTATAAAGAACAGATGCAGGAAAAGAAGCATGAATAGGACAAACAAGAATATGTGGTGTTGGATGAGATTCCTGAAAATGAAATGCCACAGGTACCTGATGCTCAGCAACAACAGATTGTCCCACAAACTCCTGCAAGTGTTAGACGTTCTACGAGGACAAGTAGACCCCCTGAAAGATTTTCTCCTTCTTTGTATTCTATTTTATTAACAGATTCTGGTGAACCAGAAGAATATGAAGAAGCAATGCAGGTGGATGCCAAACAACAGTGGCAACTAGGCATGAAAGAGGAGATGGACTCCTTGATGAAAAATAAGACTTGGGACTTAGTCCCTTTACTTGCAGAAAAAAGAGCCTTGCCTAACAAATGGGTTTATCGGCTGAAGGAGGAGGAAGGAGGTCAGAAAAGATATAAGGCCAGACTTGTGGTAAAAGGTTTTGCACAGAAAAAGGGCATAGATTATGATGAAATATTTTCTCCAGTTGTAAAAATGACTTCAATTAGAACTGTACTTAGTCTTGTGGCTGTAGATGATTTACATCTTGAACAATTAGATGTCAAAACAGCTTTTCTCCATGGAGATTTGGAGGAAGAAACTTACATGTTGCAACCACAGGGATATGAGGTCAAAGGTAAGGAGAACTTGGTGTGCAGGTTGAAGAAAAGTCTGTATGGCCTAAAGCAAGCACCCCGACAATGGTATTTAAAATTTGATAGTTTCATGGCTGAACACGGTTATGATAGATGTCATTCTGATCATTGTGTATATTTTAAGAGATTTGATAATGGTAGTTATATTATCCTGTTGCTTTATGTTGATGACATGCTTGTTGCTGGGTCTAACATGCAACATATAAATGATCTTAAACAGAAATTAGCCAGGTCATTTGCTATGAAGGATTTGGGTGCAGCTAAGCAAATTCTTGGTATGAGGATTACACGGGACAGGAAAAATAGAACCTTGAATTTGTCCCAAAGTGAGTATATAAAAAATGTGTTGAAAAGATTTAACATGCAGGATGCAAAAACAGTTAGTACACCTTTGGCTAGTCATTTCAAATTGACTAAGGAGATGTGCCCAAAGGCACAGGAAGAGGTTAATAAAATGTCTAACATCCCATATTCATCAACTGTTGGCAGTCTGATGTATGCAATGGTATGCACAAGGCCAGATATTGCACATGCAGTGGGAGTTGTGAGCAGGTTTATGAGTAATCCGGGTATGGAACATTGGAATGCTGTGAAATGGATTCTTCGGTATTTGAAAGGAACTACTACAAAGGCATTATGTTTCAAAGGATCTAATGCTGCTCTAAGTGGATTTGTTGACTCTGATCTGGCGGGTGATATTGATTCCCGGAGGAGTACTACAGGGTATGTTTTTACTATAGGGGGAACTGCAGTCAGTTGGATTTCTAGGCTGCAAAAGGTTGTTGCACTTTCAACCACTGAAGCTGAGTATGTTGCTGCTACAGAAGCCAGCAAAGAGATGATTTGGTTGCAATGTTTTCTGAAGGAATTGGGTCAGACACAAGAGGATAGCCCATTGTATACTGATAGCCAGAGTGCCATTCATCTTGCGAAGAACTCTGTTTTTCATTCAAGGACAAAGCACATTCAACTCAGGTACCACTTCATCCGGACTATTTTGGAGGAGGGTCAGTTACGGCTTGAGAAGATTCACACAAGTGAGAATCCTGTCGATATGTTCACAAAGGCAGTTCCACAGGAGAAGCTGATTTCTTCATCAGTTTCTGTTGGTCTTCTTGATTGATAATTGTAGAATTTATACCAGTCAAGTCCTAGTGTTTTATCAAGCGGATGTTGCATGTACAGTGGTGTCGTGTAGTATCAGTCTCCAAGTGGGAGATTGTTCAGTGTGGAGCCTGATCAGTCTCCAAGTGGGAGATTGTTGAAATGTGGCGACTGATCAGCAAAGTACTATACACTCAGCATGTATCCTCGCTGGGGTCCGGGGCCGGGCTGGGCCCCGGGTAGGGGTTCGGGGGTGGCAGCCCACGAGAAATTTTATTTTTTTTTGCCGTTTTTGTTGATGAAAATCGACATTGTAATAAAACCCTAAAAAAGGCTGACTTTGTTTGTTGCCCTAAAAACACATGTTATAAGCGGTTGGGATGCTTAAGGCATTGTAAGGTTGATGTACTATTTTTGCTGGACAATAAGAAAGATTGGACGGCTGTGTATGGTGGACGTAACCCATTCTGGGTGAACCACGTTAAATCTCTGTGTTATCTGTGTCTTGTTTTATTTCTTTATCTTTTGTATTTAAATCTGCATATAATTATTAGTTCATATTTGCTTCGGATCTGCTTGAAACCCTAACAGAACTGATCCAAGCCCTTGGAAATTATGTTTTGGTTAACTTCTTCTAGTTTTGGAGCAATGATTTTTTTTTGAGCAAAAACATTCTTAAAGATCTTTCTATTCCATTCCTTAGCCTGGACCTTAATAAACTAAAGTTTCTTAAAAAATTTAAACATCTTTATTCCACTACATGCAAGGGCGGATACCCACCATTGTCTTAATAAAGCCTAAAAATGTGGATGTCTAAACCACATATGCTCAAACTTGAAGGAGGAACCAAAAACTGGCATGGCATTTTGTTTTTGCCATTCAAGGACAATTTGGATTGGGAAGTGATCTGATTCAGCAATAGGGAGAATGTCTGAGTAATAACTGACCTGATTAAGGCGTCATTCCAAGGGAATGAAAAACCTGTCGAGTCTCTCTACAATCTGAAGGAAGTCTGATCTCTTGTTAGTCCAAGTGAAGAGACCATTATTGGGGATCACATCCAATAAGTTGTTTTCTATAGTGAAACTTAAAAAATCCTGCATAGATCGTGGTGGTGGGAAGATTACTCCCTATTTCTCCTTATGAGACAAGATTGAGTTAAAATCTCCTCCAATGATGAAATTCTATGCTTCTTCTTGTTGGAGTAACAAAGTTAGTTTTTCCCATAGGTCTTTCTCTACCTGAGTGGGGATGGGGCCATAAACATTGAATACTGTAAAGGTCATGTCATAGCATATTGCTTTCAATATTTGCCAGTTATGATCTTGTTCTAATAAGTGAACTTGAACTTTTTTAGGATTCCATAATGTAAGAAATCCTCCCAAGGCCCCAACACCTTGCATGTGGGCCAATCCAAATTGTGTCCATTTAGCCATTGTTTTGTGATACATTTCCTGTGATAGCTTTGTTTCTTGGAGTAAAAAAATGTTAGCCTTTGAAGAATCAAGGTGAGATTTGATTCTCCCTCTTTTGTCGAGGGCATTAATGCCCTTGACATTCCAAGAAATCATTTTCATTGTGAACAGGGAGTGCCTTTTGCACTCATTGTAATTCTTTTTGATACTTTAAATTTTCCATCTAGAGTACTTTGTACACCTGCCTCTATTTCTTCTTGGATCTTCACAGAGTTGGGTTTTCTACCTCTCTTTTTTGGGGTTGTAAAGCCATCTGATTTCAAACTGGGGCTCTGCTCAACTGATAAGGATTGTGCATAGTCAAAAATAAATCTTTTTTCCTCACCATCTTGTGAAAGGGTTTCCATTTCTTCCTGCCTAATTTCCAAGGGGAGATCCCCTTTATCTGAGATGTCAGAAGTTGAACAACAACACCTTGTTTTTCATAAGGGACACATTACATTTGTCATACTAACACCTTCCTCCTCTGCAATTTCCTCAATCATAGTGGTAGCAAGAGTGGACAGGATGTCATCTGCTACTTCCTAGATATGACCCTCCTTATTTGAGGCAGTTATCCCTAAAACTAATAAATTATGTATTAAATTCTAGATATCAATTGGGGATTCGTTGAACATTAGGTCCCGAACTATAGTTTCTTTGTCATCAAATGTTTTGTCACATAATTAGAGAACTAGTGTGGGCGTGGGGGAAACTTTATAGCTATAAAGAATCCAGCTATACATGATGAAAAAATGTGTCAACTGATTAATCCACTGAACGTAGGATGGTTCAAAATTTAAGACATCCTGAGGTTCAGAGGGATCATTACATGATTGTATAGGATCAGAAGACAAAACTACCTCATGCTAATGGGCAGTACACTGAAGAGGGTCTGAGCAGTGATTTTTACAGACTAAAAGCTTTGAGCGCTCATGACCACTACAGGAATTTGTGAAATGGCCTAATTGTTGCTGATATTTGCAAATGACCTCTGCATTATCCAATACAATATCTTGATGCCACAAACCCATTTTGATGAGATGGTTAGGTGCTTTGGCAGGGTCTTATATGAGGCAAGGAGAAGGCAGACCCTAACATCTCTCTGGACTGTTTCAAAGGGTATAAGATCATGAGTGACAAAAATGCCTATTTGATTGGCCGTGGTCTCCACAATATTTAGGTCTCTGTATTCCAAAGGCAAACCGGGAAAAGAGATCCAGTAAGGATAAAATCTACACAGATTAGCATCTGGTTTAAAATTTGGAATCCAAGATAAGGTAAAAAGACCAGCCCCTTGATAAAAACCAGCCTTTGTTTTTATGAACTGCATCTCTATCTTCTGATGAAGAAAATAGAGCTATAAAAAACTCCGAGTGGCTATCGATGAAGAAAATATCATGGAGACCCAACCAATGACTATTTGCCCATGAACGCAAGGTTTGAAGAGGGATTGTAGAATTAAACTTACCAATGAGAGTCAATTTCCAGAGAAAAGAGACCGACTGGGAGAGAATGTGGTCAAGAAAGGATATCTTGATATCGGAGGTGTTCTCAACCGGAGCCCGAGTCAGAATGGGGAAAGGGGAGTCCGTCTCTTTACACTCCGCCAGTTTTCTTTTCCACACCAAGTGCGTTGGTTTTGACTTGAGGGGATCTCCATGATCTCCATGTTGGTTTGCTCCAGTCTTCCATTCGGCAAGGCAAACCTTGAGAGAGGGCTGGTGAGGAACGGATGGAGAAGCTTTGCAAATGTCAAAAATCGGTTGTTTCTGTTGGTGTTTCGGTCGAAGTGGAAGCTTTTTGATAGGATTTTGAAAAAAAAATTCCCGCCCAAATGAATTTTGAATTTTTTTTCTTGCTTGAATGATTTTTGAAAAGGTTGACGGTGGCTTGGGTGACCTATGGGGACCTTACGTGCCCCATGGTTAAGAGAAGCTCCCTAAGCAAAGGTGTTGGAGTTTAAATGATTCTGCAGGTTACCGTTTGTTTTTTTGAGGTTGGGAATGAAATGAGCAAGCTGGATGGAGTTCAAATGATTATGTCAGTTCTTGTAGACATGCGAAATGATTCAGCCATTAGTTTCTTGAGGGTAAGTCTGAAACTGGTTTGATGAAAGGTTTATCCCTGAAGATTTTGACGAAGGGGTTGATGTCAAATTTTGAGTATTGGTCGAAACGAGGGGCATCCTTTGACTGTCCTTGGCGAGCCTGATGGAGGACACTGGAACCTTGCCACATTCTACCGTTCCCTATAGCCCTGCTTCGAGGCCTTGCCATGCCTTGCCATCTTGCATTGTCATCTTGTGGCCATCTTTCATTCCATGGAACCCTGTTCTAAATCCCGAGAGCGTTCAGACCTTCTCCCATGTTTTCTCCCATTATCCCCCTATAATTGGTTTTATTATCTATGTTTTGAGATTAAAAAAAACCTATTAAAATTTATATATTTATTTAGAAAAAATATTTAATTTACAATATTATAAATAATAATTTTAAAAAAAAACTATTTAAAATAGACATTTCTTTTTTTTTTAAATACAAAGAAATCCAAAAAAAAACCTAAAAAATTTACAACTTGAGTTGGCCTAGTGGTGGAGAACTTGTGCTCTTGAAAGAGAGGTCACAAGTTCAAATCCCTCAAGGGGTAGGGTATGTACACCTTATCGGCTTCAGCCCATTACCAATCCAAAAAAGAAAAAACCTTAAAAAATCTACCATTCCTAAAAATTTGCTCCTATAACACCAAGTTTTTTAAACCAATCATAGTGTAGATAAATAATTTTTATAATATCTTAAATTTAAAAATATAAATCTCAACTTTACAAAAATCAAGTTTATTTTGAAAGCAAAAAAAAAAATCATGCTTCGGTGAATGCAATAGTATTGCCTACAGTAAGTACTAATAATCACTTTTGATTGGTGCAAACTAATTGATTCATTGGGCTTAGTGAATGCAATAGTATTACCTAGAGAAAATATTAATAATAAGAACCAAAAGAAAAATAAATAAATTCAATATAGAAAACACAAAGTATAAAAACAAAAAAGTAAATCAATACACCAAAGATAGTATTAAAACATAAAAAGAAACAAAAAATACAAAATAAATAAATATAAAAAAGAAACTACTACTATAAAAGCCTAAAAAATATGAAAACAAACAAAGATAAAGCTTGAAAAGAACCTAAAAGAGTTTATTACACCGAAGTCGTACCCTATGTGAGAAAATAGCCTGACTTGAAAAATCAATGGCATAGAATTTGGTAGAAGGTTGCAAGACAATTCAATGAATCGCTGTTGTACACGGAAAAAGCATTAAATCTTCTGAAACGTTTTATTGTTTTATGTATTGGTTTGAATTTTGTAGTCTGCCTTTTTAATCGAAACAACTATAAATTTGGTACCAATTATATCACTTTCCACTCTCTTCGTCAATTGCACTATCATATCCGCTATTTCATAGTGCAAAACATATCAATGTAGTTTCTGTTTTTAATGCTCAACCCATAAATCACATGAACTGCATACGTTTTTTTCGGATTGCATAAATTTCTTGACAGCCTCGTTGTTCCTCTATCGCTTTACCACCACCCTACCTTTGCATAAATTCTCTTTTACAATTAATTGTTCAAATCTGTGAAATCTGCCACTCAAATTTGTCGATCAAATATGTCGCTCCAGGAGATGTTCACACTTCTATGTCAACAAGGTTAGAGATCAAATATTCTTATTATCTGTGCCTTTTTAATTGCTCTTCACTCAAGTGATTCGGAATTTTTGATATCTTCATTTGTTAGTTTGCTTAGGGATCTTTTGGTTTGAATCTTCAATCTTGCCAGACAAAAGAAACCCTTGACAATATGGAAATTGTATGAATTGTTGGTTGTTGTAAGTTTTCAAATTGAAATCGTTTTATGGAGTTTTGTTTCTTAGGTTTTTTTTTTGGTTCACTACTCCAATCTTGCTAAACAAAAGGAACCCTTGCCAATATGCAAATTGCGTGAATTGATGGCTACTGAAAATTTTGAAATTGAAATTTTGGTTTTTTGAAGTTTTGTTTGCTTAAGGTTTTTTGGTTCAAGACTTCAATATTGCAAAACAAAAGAAACCCTTGTATTATGGTATATTAAACCTGTTGAAATTTGGTGACTGATCAGTAAAGTACTGTACACTCAGCATGTATCCTCATCGGGGTCCGGGGCCGGGTCAAGCCCCGGGCAGGGGTTCGGGGGCGGCAGCCCTTGAGAAAAGCGGGGGTTTGAGGGCGGGAGCCCCCGAAAAAAAAAAAATGGGGTATTTTTTTAATGAAAACCGACATTGTAATAAAACCCTAAAAAGGCCGACTTTGTTTTTGCCCTAAAAACACATGTTATAAGTGGCTGGGATGCTTAAGGCATTATAAGGTTGATGTACTATTTTTGCTGGATAATAAGAAAGATTGGACGACTGTGTATGGTGGACGTAACCCATTCTAGGTGAACCATGTTAAATCTCTGTGTTATCTGTGTCCTGTTTTATTTCTTTATCTTTTGTATTTAAATCTGCATATAATTGTTAGTTCATATTTGCTTCGGATCTGCTTGAAACCCTAACAATTGGTATCAGATCAAGGTTTTCTGTAAATTGGCAAGACTTTCAGATTTGAGTGGGAGCAATGGAGGATTCCAAATTCAAGGTCAAAAATTTTAACGGCCAAAATTATCAGTTATGGAAAATGCAGATGGAGGATTACCTGTATCAAAAGGATTTATGGCGGCCATTGGAAGGAAAGGAAAAGAAACCGACCACAATGTCAGATGAAGAGTGGGACATTTTTGATAGAAAGGCACTGGGATCCATTCGATTGTGCCTTGCACTGTTTGTAGCATTCAATATAACAGAAGCAAAAATGACTGTAGATTTGATGGCGACATTGGCTAAGTTGTATGAGAAACCCTCAGCTTCGATAAAGTATTTCTTATGAAACATCTGTTTAATTTGAAAATGAGTGAGGGAGGATCTGTAGCGGAGCACTTAAATGAATTTAATACAATTACCAGTCAATTGTCTTCGGTAAAAATTACTTTTGTAGAAGAGGTTAGGGCTCTCTTGATTTTATGTTCTTTGCCAGAAAGCTGGAATAGCTTGGTTATGGCTATAAGTAACTCTGTCTCTGGTAAAAATACTTTGGTATTTGATGATATTGTTGGTGTTATCCTAAGCGAGGAAATGCGAAGGTAAAGCACAGGTGAGACTCCAACATCATTGGGTAGTGTTTTGAATGTGAAGAACAGAGGAAGATCAAAGGAAAGAGGAAAAGGCCCTGGGAATGAGAAGTCGCGAGGGAAGTCAAAGAAAGGATGCTCTCAATCTAGAGGAAAGAAAGATTGTTGGTACTGCGGAAAGCCTGGTCATCTAAAGAAAGACTGTTGGTCTCAGAAAAACAAAGAAGGAGACAAAATGAAAATTATAGTAAGGAAGCTAATATTGCAAGTAATACTTTACAAGATGCTTTAATATTATGTTTGGATAATGTTAATGATTCCTGGGTAATAGATTCTGGGGCTTCATTTCATGCGACACCCCATAGAAAATATTTTCTAGATTATGTTCAAGGTGATTTTGGACAGGTATATTTGGGTGATGATGAGCCCTGTCAAATTGTTGGAAAAGGAAAGATAAAGATCAAGTTGCAGAATGGAAATGACTGGTTTCTGTAGGAGGTAAGACATGTTCCTAATTTAAGAAGAAATTTAATTTCTGCAGGGCAACTAGGTAGTGAAGGTTGCATAGTTACCCTCTCAGACAGTATGTGGAAGGTTGCTAAAGGATCATTAGTAATAGCTAAAGGTGCGAAGGTAGGCACATTATATCTGTGTATAGGTGACACTTACTCTACCCTAGCTGCTACAGATAAAGTTACTGCAGGGACAACAACAATAAATGTTGCAAGAACACATTCGATAATGTGGCACCATAGGCTTGGGCACATGAGTGAGAAAGGGATGAAAACCCTTCACTCCAAAAATCTATTGTCAGGACTAAAGAAGATTGATTTAGAGTTCTGTGAAAACTGTGTTTATGGTAAACAGAAAAGAGTCAAATTTCTCAAGGTTGGGAAAGAGAAGAAGAGTGAGAAGTTAGAGCTTGTACATTCAGATGTATGGGGACTGGCTCAGGTATCATCTCTTGGTGGCTCTTGTTATTATGTTATTTTTATTGATGACTCAACCAGAAAAACATGGGTATATTTCCTAAAACAAAAATCAGATGTTTTTGAAACTTTTAAGAAATGGAAAGCTTTGGTTGAGAATGAGACAAGAAAAAAGTTGAAGTGTCTCAGATCGGATAATGGAGGTGAGTATTGCAGCAAAGCATTTGAAGATTATTGCTCCTTAAATGGGATTCGAAAGTAGAAGATAGTTCCAAGAACTCCATAGGAAAATGGTGTGTCAGAGAGAATAAATAGGACTATCATGGAATGCGCAAGGAGCATGAGATTGCATGTTGGATTGCCCTTACATTTTTGGGCAGATGTTGTACATACTATTGTCTATTTGATAAATAGAGGACCTTCAACCCCTTTGGATGGTGGTATTCCAGAGGAGGCATGGACTGGTAAAAAGGTAAATTATTCTTTTCTAAAAACTTTTGGTTGCGAAGCTTTTGTCCATGTTGATAAAGAAAATAGAACCAAGCTTGATGCTAAATCTCATAAATGTACCTTCATGGGATATGGGATAGATGAATATGGCTATCGGTTATGGGATTTTGAAAATAAGAAAATAATTAGAAGTAGAGATATTATATTCAATGAGAAGGTCATGTATAAAGAACAGATGTAGGAAAAGAAGCATGAACAGGACAAACAAGAATATGTGGTGTTGGATGAGATTCCTGAAAATGAAATGCCACAGGTACCTGATGCTAAGCAACAACAGATTGTCCCACAAACTCCTGCAAGTGTTAGATGTTCTATGAGGACAAGTAGACCCCCTGAAAGATTTTCTCCTTCTTTGTATTCTATTTTATTAACGGATTCTAGTGAACTAGAAGAATATGAAGAAGCAATGTAGGTAGATGCCAAACAACAGTGGGAGCTAGGCATGAAAGAGGAGATGGACTCCTTGATGAAAAATAAGACTTGGGACTTAGTCCCTTTACCTACAGAAAAAAGAGCCTTCCCTAACAAATGGGTTTATTAGCTAAAGGAGGAGGAAGTAGGTCAGAAAAGATATAAGGCCAGACTTGTGGTAAAAGGTTTTGCACAGAAAAAGTGTATAGATTATGATGAAATATTTTCTCCTGTTGTAAAAATGACTTCAATTAGAACTGTACTTAGTCTTGTGGTTGCAGATGATTTACATCTTGAACAATTAGATGTCAAAACAACGTTTCTCCATGGAGATTTGGAGGAAGAAATTTACATGTTGCAACCACAGGGATATGAGGTCAAAGGTAAGGAGAACTTGGTGTGCAGGTTGAAGAAAAGTCTGTATGGCCTAAAGCAAGCACCCCGACAATGGTATTTAAAATTTGATAGTTTCATGATTGAACACGGTTATGATAGATGTCATTCTGATCATTGTGTATATTTTAAGAGATTTGATCATGGCAGTTATATTATCCTGTTGCTTTATGTTGATGACATGCTTGTTGCTAGGTCTAACATGCAACATATAAATGATCTTAAACAGAAATTAGCCAGGTCATTTGCTATGAAGGATTTGGGTGCAACTAAGAAAATTCTCGGTATGAGGATTACACGGGACAGGAAAAATAGAACCTTGAATTTGTCCCAAATTGAGTATATAAAGAAGGTGTTGAAAAGATTTAACATGCAGGATGCAAAAGCAGTTAGTACACCTTTGGCTAGTCATTTCAAATTGACTAAGGAGATGTGCCCAAAGGCACAGGAAGAGGTTAATAAAATGTCTAACATCCTGTATTCATCAGCTGTTGGTAGTCTGATGTATGCAATGGTATGCACAAGGCCAGATATTACACATGCAGAGGGAGTTGTGAGCAGGTTTATGAGTAATCTGGGTATCGAAATTGGAATGTTGTGAAATGGATTCTTCGGTATTTGAAAGGAACTACTACAAAGGCATTATGTTTCAAAGGATCTAATGCTACTCTGAGTGGATTTGTTGACTCTGATCTAGTGGGTGATATTGATTCACGGAGGAGTACTACAGGGTATGTTTTTACTATAGGGGGAACTACAGTTAGTTGGATTTCCAAGTTGCAAAAGGTTGTTGCACTTTCAACCACTAAAGCTGAGTATGTTGCTGCTACAGAAGCCAGCAAGGAGATGATTTGGTTGCAATGTTTTCTGGAGGAATTGGGTCAGACACAAGAGGATAGCCCATTATATACTGATAGCCAGAGTGTCATTCATCTTGCGAAGAACTCTGCTTTTCATTCAAGGACAAAGCACATTTAGCTCAAATACCACTTCATCTGGACTATTTTGGAAGGTCAGTTACGGCTTGAGAAGATTCACACAAGTGAGAATCCTGCTGATATGTTCACGAAGGTAGTTCTACAGGAGAAGCTGATTTCTTCATCAGTTTCTGTTAGTCTTCTTGATTGATAATTGTGGAATTTATACCAGTCGAGTCCTAGTGTTTTATCCAGCAGATGTTGCATGTACAGTGGTGTCATGTAGTATTAGTCTCCAAGTGGGAGATTGTTCGATGTGGAGCTTGATCAGTCTCCAAGTGGGAGATTGTTGAAATGTGGCGACTGATCAACAAAGTACTGTACACTCAGCACGTATCCTTGTTGGGGTTCAGGGTCAGGCCGAGCCCTGGGCAGCGGTTCGGGGGCGGCAGCCCCCGAGAAAAAAAATTTTGGGTATTTTTTTGACGAAAACCGACATTGTAATAAAACCCTAAAAAGGCCGACTTTGTTTTTGCCCTAAAAATGCATGTTATAAGCGGCTGGGATGCTTAAGGCATTATAAGGTTGATGTACTATTTTTGCTAGATAATAAGAAAGATTGGACGACTGTGTATGGTGGACTAACCCATTATGGGTGAACCATGTTAAATCTCTGTGTTATCTGTGTCCTGTTTTATTTCTTTATCTTTCGTATTTAAATCTGCATATAATTGTTAGTTCATATTTGCTTTGGATCTGCTTGAAACCCTAACAAAACCTAAACATCAAATCTGTGTTTATTATTAGAAATATGCTTCTTGAACAATTCAAAACCTTCTCTTTTATTGTAACTTTTTCCTTACAAATTAAGCAGTCTATGCCCATCGTCTCAAACTCTCAGTTTTAAGATGAAAGCAAGGAAGACATAGCAAATCACCAGAATGCTTGGGTGGGAGTGGTGTTCAGAATTCTACTGTGACACTTCAGAGATGCCTTCAATGGGTTGTTGCAACATTAGAGTAGTTAAGATTTGTGAGGTATTCTACATTATTTTTGAGGTTCTTCTTCTTCTTCTTCTTTTCATGAGATGCATCCATTCCATTCATTTCAGGTTGAATCTGTTCTTTGAGGTCTTCTGCATCATTTTCGAAGTTCTCCTTCTTCTTCTTATTTTCATGAGATGCATCCATTCCATTCATTTCAAGTTGAATTTGTTATGTGACGTCTTCTGCATTATTTTTGAGGTTCTTCTTCTTCTTTTCGTGAGATTTGGCCACATTTGTCTCTTCGGCGAGATTCAAACCCTGATCTTCAGTTTCCTCCATGGAACTCGATCAACTATGAATGCTAAAAAATATGTTTTCCACTATCAATTGGAAAAAAATTATAGTAAAAACGATCAACCCTATATTATCCATGAAATTAATAAAATTAGTTCTATAGTGGATCTTCATGAAAGGAACAAATAATTTATCTATAAGCCTAGAAGAAATCCTAGGGTTTAGCTAAAATAAATAAATTTAATTTAATTTAATGAATAAAAGGCAAAGGAAAATAACCTTTATTTAAATCGTTGGAATATTTACAGTATTAGATTGCAGTTAATTTGATATGCATACTCCACCAGACACTTTGTTGGCCTTGTCAAAGAATAGGATCCAAATCTACCACACCCATGAATTCTCATCTTTGTTGTTTCTGATTCCGCTTCATATTCTAATGTGTAGATAGCTCCTCTAGCATTGAACATGTCAATCAAGCCTAGCGGAGCAAACAAAATGCCCTTCCTTAAATTTTGCACAACACAGACACCACCATCAATATGATAAATTATTATTGCAGCAATTGCAATCTCAGCTATAGCAGGTGTGTTCAACAAGCATTTAAAACTTCATTAGTATGATCTTTCTTAAAAAATCCAATTTCTGGTTGTGTGCTCAGTGGAGTTAGGATCTTTAATATTATTTGTCTTGGATTGGAGATCTATGTATAGGTATAACCCAGTGTTTAGTGCACCTTGTTTATGGTGAAGTATGGGTTAACTAGCAAAACAATTACGATTTATTTTCATGGGGTTTTTCTATGGACCGCACCCACCCCTGTTATACACTTGTGTAGATGTGGGTGTAGAGAACTGTGCCATAAGGTCATCATAAACTAATGAAACCCAACCCCAGACACTACCAACACTCTCACTTGTGCTTTACGTGTGGAGACTATTTGGATCAATTGCCTTGACACTTTTTATGTTGCTATACCTTTTGGTGGGTATAAAATGAATAGCCAAGGAAGGGAATAGGGTATCTACAGTCTCCAAAATTACTTATAGGTTAAAACTGTGGTCTCTCCTCTATCTAATGCATATTGGTTGTAGGCTATTATTCTCTCGACTAAAAGTTGTTTTGATATGGTAGATTTGGAGCATTTTCAAATAACTAAAGTTGCCTTCAAGTTGTTATGGCTTGAACCATGCTCTTCATCTTTCAGTAAATATGCAAGGGAAACATGTTTTTTTAGTTGTAAAGTGAAGGTCCATATAAATGTATCCATTAGTTTGAGTAAATTCTGAATTCAATTATAGTGTTCATATAATAAATTAGAAATCTACCTTGTTTTTCACTGTTTTCAAGCCAATTATTGGTTTTGGTTGGTTGTTTGGATACGTTTTTGTTTTAAAGCAAAAGAAATTTCTTGGTTGAATAAAATAACTGCAATGCAAATTTTGAATTCATTTAAAGGTATTATATTGCTAATTTTGGAGCATCTCTATTTCTATTAGAAAATTATAAATCTAAATTTTGGAGCTCAAAGAGCACTGAGTGTTCTTGACAGGGCATTAATGAATTTTGGTAATTAACAAGATACATGGTAATGGTACAAAATGTAGATTTTGTACGGGTCCTAAATAGTGAACATTCATATCACATTGTTTACAAAATCAAAAATTTTATGGAAGCTAACCATTTGTACACTACAGAACAGTTAAGGCAAATATAGTGCTTTAACTGTAAAACTATGTATGCCACATACAACTTCTGTCACAAGTGAATGACTAGTGTTGGTACAAGACAGGTTGTGAATTATCATAATAGTTGGACCAACAAACTTAACTCTTTAGATTCAACATAGGATAGATGTATGTATATATGTGTATATATATATATATATATATGTACATATATTATATATATACATGTATGTATTAAATATATACATATGTATACATGTATGTATTAAATATATACATATATACATGTATGTATTAAATATATACATATATATACATGTATGTATTATTGTAAAGTGGAAAATTGAACCCTGGTGACTCCCCACCTAGGAGAGAGAAAGGAAGTCACTAGGATGATTTTCACTTTGGGGAACTTTACATTCAAAAGAGGGGCTTGAATCCACTAGATCCAAATCCAAGGGAGGCAAGGATGTGAATTCCAAGTAAATTGCAAAGGTTGAAGTGTGTTTTTCCCTCTTTTGTAAATAGGAAAGTTGACTTGTTGACTATGTGGAAAAAAGAGAGAAAATGAGTGAAATGAGGAGCTACCGGTTCAGGATCGTGTTGTAACTTCGAATCTAAGTTAATTAGATTGATAAGATTATGCTCTGCAAATTTGGAGAAAATTCATCGAGACCATGGCAAGAGTGTCCATGGTCCTCCAACAAATCCATGAAATGAAAAGGGTTTCTCTGCCTCTGCAAATGAAGCCCAAACCTGCAATTATGGCTGCACACCTGCAACCTACACACAGAAAAGAAGGGGAGAAGGGTTGTGGATAGGGGTTTGCCTTAGTCAAACCCCGGTTGAGGAATCAACCTTGAAAGAAAGTAATTGCAAATGTTGAAATATAAATAATTGAATTGTATACCTTGTAGATCTGTAATTTGTCGATGATGATTGCTTTGCTTCTTGAATGTAATCACAAGTGTTGCATGAAATGGCATGTAACATGACAAAACCCTAACACACACATGATTGCAAATGAATGTTGTAATATTGCTCCAATGGATGAATAAATATGACTTGAATGCTTGAATGCTTGATAATGAAGACCCTTCACTTGAATTTCGCTTATTATCCCTCTCTTGCTCGTGTATCGCCCCCTCAAATGAGGAAATTGAATCTCCTTTTATACATGCCTCAAGGATTAATTCTCAATCACCAAAGGCCAACAAAGAATAATTGCAAACCCCGAAGATCAAATATGCATAGGAGACCGGACAGACCCATCATAGGGCCACCCTAAGAGGCGGAGACATGGGCGCCATGCCCCTGTCCTAGGGAGGATAGGGGCACCACGCCCTTGTCCTGCCCTTTTTGGGGCCCGGATAGGGTCTAGAGGCAGGAATAGGTCCTGAGTAAGGAAGAACCCAAGGCTAAAGGTACAGAAAGGGGTCTCAGCTAGGAAGGAGGATATTGTCACCAAGGTGAGGACTTCAAATGTGGTTAAAATTGCTAGGGTTACAATTTTATGACACTACATTCAGCCCCCACTTTAGTGGGAGTATGGCTTACGCCAATATTGTCGATAAAGTAGAAGAAATAGAGATGAAGATGAGAGATGTAGAGCAATACCACAAGGAGTATAAGATGTCACTAATCTTGAGGAACAGAAGCCCCCAATCCTAGGATCTTAACTCACTCAAACATATGCAGGAGCACACAAAACAAAAAGGAACAAGACACACAAAACAAAAACAAAGTGCAAAAGACATACGACAAACCAACTAGCCAAAGAGGCCTTGATACTCAGATGTCTCAACAACTAATCAGGACACAAAGACCAATGTCATTACATAAACACAAGTGACCACATAAAAGAGCAAAGTTGACATCATCCATGAACCACCAGTAGCAAAACTATGGGTTCATGAGAGGAAGGAGAGAGAGGACATGAATACACACTTTGTTTATCCATGAGAAGAAAGGTGAACAAGAGAGAAACCATGGATATCTCGCCCCTAAAACTAGGTGATACATGGAGAGGAGGACATGGAAAACTATTCCCCAGAGTTTGTCTGGGTGATCCATGTAAGGGAGGAGAGTGAGAACACCGTTAGTTCAACCCAACCTCATGTGTGTGTGTGCAAGTGAGGTTCGAAGTGCCTCATAGGAGTCTATGCTTGAGCATGCTACAACCTGTATAGAATGTATAGTACAAGTGTTAAGAAAGGTGTGATATCTCGCTCTAAGAGTCTATGCTTTGGTTCCAAGAATGACCCACTGTACAAGAAAAAAACAAGTGAAGACACCTCACTCTAAGAGTTTGTGCTCTAATTCTGAGAATGACCCACTGTACCAGGAAAAAGTAGTGTCATCTCACTCTAAGATTCTGTGCTCTGGTTCTGAGAATGACCTACTGTATAAGAGAAAAGTGATGACATCTTGCTCTAAGAGGCTTCCCTCTGGTTCCAAGAATTTCTCACTGTACAAGAAAAGTGATGACACCTTGCTCTAAGAGGCCACCCTCTGGTTCCAAGAATGTCCCACTGTACAATTCACAAGAGAAGTATGGTACAAAGGAGCAGTGTGGGTGCCCCCCCCTTAAGATGCCAACATAGATTAATGTTGATATCTTAAGGAAAGTAGAACAAGGATACCTACCTTCATCACAAAAAAGATATTCACAATGCAATAATGCCATAAATCCAAGCAAGAGAGGTAATACTCTTCAAGCAAGGATAGGATAGTTGAAAATAGATATCTTGTTGTAAGTGTAAAGGTGATCCTTGGAGGAGAAGATATCTTTGTTCAAAAAGACATCTTCCTCCAAGAGGAGTTGTCTTAGATAAATATAACATCTTCTAGAACAAGAATGCAATCATCCCTCTTATTCCTCGGTGAAAGGGATTATTGATGAGGGATGACTCACTTTTAACCCCCAAAGGGATGGGTGAATTTATCATAGATGTATATTACCAAGTGTGAAAGAGGTTGTAGTCAAGGACTTACACCTCTTGTATAAGAGAGAATCCTTGAGCCAACATCCAACAACTGTGCACAAGGAATTACATCAAGTAATATATCTCACACCATCCACAAAATAGGGCAAAGTGGATCCTTAGAGAGAGAGAGAGAGAGAGAGAGAGAGAGAGATCATTTCCCCCCGAGTGTAGGGACAATGAGAAGAACTTACACAATCTTCTAGAGATAGATTAACATAATCAAATGCACAATGTATTTGCATGCAAGAAAAGACATTAGTATATGTAAAATACACATCTCAAGAAGTGGTAATATTTGTAAGGAAGAGAGATAAATCATCACATATTCCCCAAGGGGGATTAATCATGAAACCATACCATTGTAAGAAATGATAAGCACATATGAAAAATGCAGCCCCTAAAGAAAATAGTGATGAGATAAAGAGAAAGAGATAAGAGTGAAAATCCTTGCCCCCTATGTAAGAAGGACAAGGGGAAAAAGGGGTATACATTTTCCAATGGTGTTTATTTTCAAGTGGTATGCCTTCCTAATGGAACAAATTATCTAAAGGAAGGACTATGCACTTCTCGAGAGATCATTCCATGCAAGGAGGCATATCGTGCTTGAGAATAATCGCAACCATAGAAAAGAGACATTTTCCAAGAGAATGAAAGAAAGAAAAGAAGGGCACTATCCATTAAAGAAGCTTCTCTTCAGCAAAGAAACCCAAGAACAATTATATGCTCACATAGGAATGATTCTTATGCTAGAAAAGAGATCTAAATATGAATAATGCACAAAGACAAAGACAAGTGGATAGAAATAAGAAGGAAAATGGACTCCATGTTGCTGCCCCAAAGTATGTAAAATTGAAACAATACCACCACAAATAATAAAGAGCTCCCGTTAAATGGGCTAGTTATGTCACAGGGTGAAGAGAAACATGAAGGGAAAATAATTGCTAAGGCACTATGTTTTTACCAAGAAATACAACTAGATCTGTTGTGAGACAAATTTGTGCAAGATTATATTGCAGTTGACAAATTTATTAAATGCATAACATTTTCCAAGAGAATGTGAATATAAATCATGAAAAATGCGGTATTCAATACCTTTCACTTGCTTAAGATTTTTGTTTTTATTTTGTGGAGGAAAGGAAATGTTCTTGTCATATTTCACTCTTCAATATATTCTTGCAGCTAATCTATCGGGATGGTAAATATCGTCTTGACATAAAGGAGAGGGTTTGTTAGGAGAAGAAAGTTTATTATCCACAATTCTAATTTTGCCACTATCTATGCCATCTTGAATAGATTTTTGAAAATCAGGGCAATCATCAGCATTGTGATCATGGGTTTGGTGAAATGAACAAAAAGGACGCTTTGAAGAAGAAGCATTCTTACAGGCTCTTTTTTTTTTTTTTTTTTTGAGATAATCTTTAAATTTTTGGAGCCTAAGGAGTTCGTCCATAGAAAGAGGGGCACCACTTCCTAGGCCTCTTGTAGTAGTTTGTGTGGGAGGATTTATAGGGACACGAATTCCATGCTCAAATTTCCCAATTCCTTGTCCTTTAAAACCTTGTTTTGTAATTATATGAAAGCCACGACTATAAGAATTTTGTAATTGACTAGATGGAGGAACAAGATCATTAATTTCTTTGAAATGTGATGTGTAAGGAGGAAGAAAAGGATTTGTAGATGAAGAAGGAGTATCATGTGAAATGACAATCTCCTTTCCTTTATCAAGCTTATCCTTTTTGGAAGATTGGGGAGGAACATATTCATCATCTAAAAGCTCACTTTTTAGTTATTTCTATGTGAGGGGAAAGGTCATGAATAAAATGCATGACATCATCCTCCCTACATATACTTTGATGTTGAAGATAGGTCTTAGGAGAATAAGGAGGATCTAAAGATGTAAGAATGTTGATGTTTTGGTTTTTCCCCCCTTGCTCAAGGGTATGTGTATGAGAAGAAGATGGAGTCATGTTACTTTCCAATGCTTGCTCCTTTTTAGAGAGATCATTGGTTAAAGCATTAGGTCTCATCTCATCCACACAAGATACCCTAGGAGAGGTACAAGGGATAGGACCTCTAGGTTTAGTATCTACAAAAGCTATGAGGTGATTGACATAGGAAATGCATTTTGTTAGCAACATCACCATAATGCATCATAAATGATACATGAAAGCCTTGAGATCTAATTGAAAAGAAAATAATTTGGAAATCCTAACAACACAATATGACCAAGTGCTATGAATAAAGAGAAGCAACAGGAAATGAAAGAAACTCTTATCTGACACATGATTGTAGTAAATATATGCAAAAAGCAATGTAATCATGTGCGTAAGAGCAAGTAAATCCAATTTATTAATTTCCATTGAAAGTCGCTTGATTAAAATATGAAATTGCTGGAAAAGAAGATCTAAAATTAGGAGTTATTTATGAAATTGTGAATTTGATGAATTTTGAATTTGTGTTTGACCTTAGAGGGTGTTAAAATTGATAAAGTACGTCAATTTTTTGGATTTGAGCAGGAAAAATATAGTCAATTCCATCTCTTGAAATTTCGGAAAAAAGCCAAGGACTGTGGCGAAAGTGCACACGGTTCGACCAACTTTTTTCAAAATTTTCAAGGATGATAGAAATTATGATTTTAATGCAGAATCCAAAAAAACAGTCGATTTGGAGATGTCTAGATCGGTCAAACTTGCAGTCAAAGGTCGAAAATAGAATAATCTTAAAAATTAGGGTTTTATGATTTAACCACTGAATTTTTAGAATAAAGAGACAAATTTGAATTGCAATTTTGAAATAGAAATCAGATCTGAAACAAGTAATTAAAATTTTACACTTCACAAGCTTAATTATCTCAAAATGAAAAATTGGGGTGTTTATGCCATTAACCTCTAAAATTTGCAAATAGATCAAACTTGGAAATGAAAATTTGAATTTGAAATAGCAAGTAATCAGATCTAATAATGAGAAATCAGAATTAATCTGTAAGACGTTCGGTTCGCCAAAATGTAAAGTGGAAAATTGAACCCTGGTGACTCCCCACCTAAGAGAGAGAAAGGAAGTCACTAGGAGATTTTCACTTGGGGGAGCTTTACATTCAAAAGAGGGGCTTGAATCCACTAGATCCAAATCCAAGGGAGACAAGGATGTTAATTCCAAGTGGATTGCAAGGGTTCAAGTGTGTTTTGCCCTCTTTTGTAAATAAGAAAGTTGACTTGTTGACTATGTGGGAAAAAAGAGAGAAAATGAGTGAAATGAAGAGCTATCGGTTCGGGATCACATTGTAACTTTGGATCTGAGTTAATTAGATTGATAAGAATTTGCTCTACAAATTTGGAGAAAATTCATCGTGACCGTGGTGAGAGTGTACATGGTCCTTCGACAAATCCGCGAAACAAAAAAGGGTTTCTCCATCTCTGCAAATGAAGCCCAAACCTGCAATTATAGTTGTGCACCTACAACCTACACACATAA